>NC_059212.1:10950852-11250852 GCF_020615455.1 Coregonus clupeaformis | reverse complement strand
CTCACTGTATGGGGCTATCATCATTATGACATAATTTTTGCATTTCTGATAACACTTTACACAGATATACTAGCTACATCACTGAAGCAAATGACTTATTCTTTTGATTTATCTATGGCATTATTTTGACATGATGGAAATACTCAGATTTGACCCTGATATCACTATGACATTTTGCCTGGCTACCTAGACTCATTGCTCCGGCCAAACACTACGCCACGCCCACGGACGTTAGTTTCTTCTCTGCAATGAGTCTGGATCTGAGTACCTCCCCGACCCTTCACCGAATGCGAACACATTCGGGGCCCTCTGATTGGTCCAGAAACCGAATGGTTGGTCCAGAGCCAGAACACAAGTGGATAAAGCGGCGGTTTGAAAATTCTTCATTGGCTTTGATACTCTGATTGGTTAGAGACGATCCAATCGCTGATGACTTTGCATTGTACAACACCCCTCGTCACCACAAATTACTTCAATGATGGCAGTCTCATACTAAAGTATGTAGCGAGAGACAAAGCAGCGAAATAATTTAGTGTGAATCATCAGGATATATGAAATTATCATGACATCTCCTAGACATCACTTTGGTTGTATGTTAATCTATAGGGTAATTGTCAGTAACCTTCATGGATAACCTATCCAATCATCACTAAGGAGAAACAATGAAAGAACGTTGTTCAATAATGCCTTGACCAAGACATGTTTTTATATCTGGATTGTCCTTACCCTTATGGAAAGCTTACAAAACCTTGATATTTAGACACAAAATGCAAATTTTTCACAGTCAATTTGCATTTGTTATCTTAAATCTGATCCTAATATGGAATGAATTGTTCTGTGTACAAGCAAACAAGGCCGTCCATCCCACATGCTTACTGTGCACCGTAGGAATATGAGTATTTTCGAAGAGCCCATATCAGCCCACCACCAGTTCTTTTCCAGTTTTCCATTGTTGGTTTCATGTTCAGATAAAAGTCTGTGTGCATGCGTGTGTGTGCCGTGTGCCCATATGTCATTATTTGGAAAACAATCATTCATTTTGGAAGCATGGTTTGGTTCTGTGTTCTGAAAGTCAAAACGTTGCAACTGCACTTTTCTTTGAGTCAGAAGCAATTTCTTTGTGAGTATCCATTACATAATATATAATTACATAATTATTATATTGTTATAACTTATAATATAATGTGCAAGTTTGTCATTCAGATCAACATGTTAAAAGTTTGTATCAATGGTTTGCTAACCATTATCTTAATTTGATAGCCATGGATTTGCCTCTATTTGAGATATGTGAAGTGAGTGAAGAAAGTGGGGTTGGTCTGGACAAAGGTTGATTAGTTTTCTTTGGGTTTTAAAACCTTAAAGTCCCACCATGATTCCCTGGAAAGCTTTCCTATTGTTAAGCCAATCCTGAAATGTTGTTTTCTAGAAAAGTACACCCGTGGGAATCTGAGTGTGTTCCCACCGTGCTTGTTAAAACACACTGCAGCAGGCAAAACTAGTTGCAATGACATTATTCTGAAGTCTTTTGTGACTGGTTTGATTGTAAAAGGAGGTATTTTAAACATAATTTCAGCGACCAGAAAAATACATATTTTACTGTTTACAACCTAAATATGGTGTCTTTCCCAAACGTTTTGATGTTGTCATGAAAAAAGACGTCTTTACCTTTACTCAACAAGGCGAAAAGCAGTTTGGGACCAGAAAATAAATTTCTCTCAATTTTTCTCTTTCAATGTCCCTTAGGCCACAGGTTCGAGGATGTGCCCGCGGTGCGCCGTCACCTGGTCAGGAAGAGCAACAAGGGTCAGGTGGTGCACATCAGCAAGGACCACAAGGAGCCTAGTGCCCACAGCCGCAAGTTGGACCGTACCCCACATGAGGTGGGTACCAGGGAACAAGGGGATAATGGGTTCTATGGGGCAGTGAATTTGGCAAAATTCCATGTTTTGCTACTACTTTACCGGAATGGTCCATCATAGACTTACATAACATTGTTGTATGCTATTACACTTCATTTGACCCCCACTGATGTAGGCCAGTAGTGTTACTGCTGGTTACAAGTAGCAGGCAGTGACGTGAGTAGCACAAGTTGTTTTTATGAAGAAGAGTTTGGGTTAAGAAGTCAATGTCTCACCTGTACATTAACTCCCTGCTTTGGTACTTAAGTCAGTCAGGGAAAGGTGAGACGTTAAAAATGAACTTAGGGATGACTTTCACATGCCACAAGACAAAGAGGAGAGGTAACACGACACAAGGGGGCTCTAGGAAGTCAACGAGGGAGTTCAGTTTGTTGTATTAGGGTAGCCAGGTAAACGTCAGTCTCTTCTGTGTGTGTGTTTCAGGTGTGATAGAGTGAACGTAAAACAATGGACAGACCATTTCACATGCGCTCTCTTGTTGAGCCAGTAACTGTGTGTTTGTGTTTATGAACGTGTGTGTGTTAGGGACTGTAAGGTAAGCCTGCCCTATTAGATTTGTCAGTATCTCTGCTTTTCACTCACCCAGCCAGTGCAAGAGTATCGGTCAACCTCGCGTTCGGACACAATGATTCACTTGGAGTTCGTGGCTCGTATGGCACGGCACCAGAAGGTAGGGTCGTTTTGAAAAAACACAACCCAGTTTTAGCCCGGGTCACAATGGATTTGCCGTGTTAGCCTTCAGATTGATTTGGACTGCAGTTACTTACCTTCTAACGCCACACCTATACAGCATGGTGTGTTTGTAGACACTTGATGCATGCTGGATGCTGCCATAACGTCTTCATGCACCTGTTGTAACGTCTTATTGTTGTTCATGGGAGCTTAGTCTGGTTGATAGGGAAGCTTCTTTTTGATAGGGAAACTTAAGGATGTATTCTTGTTCTCACAGTAATAACACTAGAAACACTAATTTAAGTATGGTCCAATGTATAAAATGTATTTTGGTTATTGCGACACATGAGTTGGAACTCACCTAAAATGGGAAAATGTGTGTGTGACATTCTAAACTCCCCTGTTCGTCTACAGAAAGACCCTGTGTTCCACCCAAATGTTTGCTGAGTGTTTTTGTGTGTTGTATCTGGGGGTGTTAGGAAAACACGAGATTAGATGGTTTCTAGATTAGATGCTCCAGATCAGTACTACTGTGTACTGTAAAGAATAGTGTTGGGCACAAACATCGATCATTCATTTGATATTGATATGTGCAAGGCATATTGTGATATCGGTTTATCGTTCCTGTTAAGCTACAGTATTATGTAAAAAGACGTACTGCAAAATCCTCTCACAGACCTTCGCACAGGCTCTCAACTTGGTGTACATGATTGCCTGCAGATGGGCCATCAAGGGCTTCCCATTGTTTTCAAACTGGTTGGGATATGTTAAAAGGCTACCAAAACATTTACACCTGGCCCAATGGACAATCAGCAAGCAGTTGTTTGGACTTCACAGAGTTGCAATATTTTTTAAAAATAAAATCGATATAAATATTGATATTGTATCAAAAAAATTATCCCAGGTGTTTGTGGAGCTGAACGAGCTGGTGATGGATAAGAACCAGGAGTTGCAGTGGCGGGAGACGGCCCGCTGGATCAAATTTGAGGAGGACGTGGAGGAGGAAACGGATCGCTGGGGCAAACCCCACGTCGCCTCGCTCTCCTTCCGTAGTCTCCTGGAGCTCCGCAAGACCATCTCCCACAGTGAGAGAAAGAGGGGAGATTGAGGGAAGAAAGGGAGGGAGGGAGGGAGGGAGGGAGGGACTAGGTGGGTATAAAGAGGGCGAGGGGGGGAGAAGGAGTTGGGAAAGCAGAGGGTAAAGAGGGAGGGGAGTGGGTGAGTTAGGAAAAGAGAAAAATGAGTGATGAAGAGAGAGGGGAGGAAGAGATTGGGGAGGAAGAGAGAGGGGAGGAAGAGATTGGGGAGGAAGAGAGAGGGGAGGAAGAGATTGGGAGGAAGAGATTGGGGAGGAAGAGAGAGGGGAGGAAGAGATTGGGAGGAAGAGAGAGGGGAGGAAGAGATTGGGAGGAAGAGAGAGGGGAGGAAGAGAGAGGGGAGGAAGAGATTGGGAGGAAGAGGGAGGGGAGGAAGAGAGAGGGGAGGAAGAGATTGGGAGGAAGAGAGAGGGGAGGAAGAGAGAGGGAGGAAGAGATTGGGAGGAAGAGAGAGGGGAGGAAGAGAGAGGGAGGAAGAGATTGGGAGGAAGAGAGAGGGGAGGAAGAGAGAGGGGAGGAAGAGATTGGGGAGAAAGAGAGAGGGGAGGAAGAGAGAGGGGAGGAAGAGAGAGGGGAGGAAGAGATTGGGAGGAAGAGAGAGGGGAGGAAGAGAGAGGGGAGAAATAGATTGGGAGGAAGAGAGAGGGGAGGAAGAGATTGGGAGGAAGAGAGAGGGGAGGAAGAGATTGGGAGGAAGAGAGAGGGGAGGAAGAGAGAGGGGAGGAAGAGATTGGGAGGAAGAGAGAGGGGAGAAAGAGAGAGGGGAGGAAGAGATTGGGAGGAAGAGAGGGGAGGATGATAATACAATTGAGGAATAAATACAAATCGAAGGATAAGAAAGGCAAGAGAAGGAAGTAGCATTTGTGGCGTTAAAGGGAAACATTGGGGGGTGTTCTTTAGGTGCGGTGCTGCTGGACCTGAACCAGCACACCTTGCCTGGCATCGCCCATCAGGTGGTGGAGCAGATGATAATCTCTGACCAGATCAAAGTGGAGGACCGGGCCAATGTCCTGAGAGCCCTACTACTCAAACACAGGTACTTTCCTCTAACTGTCTGCAATCCTCTATCTACCCTGCTACCTACGATATTCACAGTGTTTATATACATCATTGGTACTTTTACACAAACTCAGTTCAGGCATTCTCTCTCTCCTCTTCTCTGCCCGCAGTCACCCGAGCGACGAGAAGGAACACAGCTCTTTCACGCGGAACATCTCTGCCGCCAGCCTGGCCTCCCTGATGGTGAATCACCACAGCAGCAGTAACCACACAGGCCAAGCCAAGCCCTCTGTCACTGACCCCCTCATTGGTGGAGGAGAGGCCGCCGGCACCCTTACAGACACCCGCATTGACATGGAGAAGAGCGAGGTCTTCACTTGAAAGTGTGGCTGTGGTTTTGGGAGTGTGTGGGGTTGAGTTTGTCTGTGTGTGTGTGTGTGCAGGAATTTTGTGAGCTCTGTTTGTGTAATAGTGTGTTGTTTGAGTTGTGTTTGTTGGTGGGTGTGCATTCATCTTTGTCCACTTGTCTGGGTGATTGTTTATGGTTTTTGAGTCTTGAGTGTGTGTGGGTTTTTGGTGTCTAAACTCCCTGTTCATCTACAGAAAGACAATCCTCCCATATTGGGCATGCACAGGTCCAAGTCCAAACATGAGCTCAAGTTGCTGGAGAAGATTCCGGAAAATGCAGAGGCCACTGTCGTCCTCGTAGGTATGCCTTACTACTCAAATAAAATAAAATGTTATTTGTCACATGTGATGAGTGATTTCGAAGAAGTCAGGCGCAGGAGTCAGGCGCAGGAAGGTAAATCACAGAATAACAGGATTTATTCCGAAACACAGAGTTACGCAGTAATGCGTCAAAACACTCCAGTGCGCAAAACAGGCACACTGGAACCAACAAGGCACACGGGGAATTATCCCGGCGATACAAAATACAAGGAGCTCCACCGAGCTTCTCTAACCTCCACGTTAAACAATCACACACAAAGACAAGGGGGCAGAGGGAACACTTATACAGGTAATGATGAGGGGATATGAACCAGGTGTGTGTAATAAACAAGACAAAACAAATGCAATGATGAGATGAGGAGCGTCAGTGGCTAGAAGGCCGGTGACGACGAACGCCGAAGCCTGCCCGAACAAGGAGAGGAGGCAGCTTCGGAGGAAGTCGTGACACATGCTTCGTAAACAACAGGGGTAGACAGTGAAATGCTCACTTACGAGCACTTCCCAACAATGCAGAGAGAAAGAAAATAGAGAAATGATAAAAAAGTAAAACACTTAATAATAAAAGTAATAATAAATACACAATGAGTAATGATAACTTGGCTATATACATGGGGTACCAGTACAGAGTCGATGTGCAGGGGTACGAGGTAATTGAGGTAGATATGTACATATAAATAGGAAGAAAGTGACAGACAATAAACAGTAGCAGCAGCATATGTGATGAGTAAAAGAAAGTGAGTGCAAAAAGGGTCAATGCAGATAGTTTGGGTAGCTATTTGATTAACTATTTAACTAAATATTTAGCAGTCTTATGGCTCGGAGAGCACGATCACACAGTCGTCCGGAACAGCTGGTGCTCTCATGCATGGTTCAGTGTTGCTTGCCTCAAATCATTAAAGTTCAATTACATGTAATAACTGTCTCCCGCAGGCACCGTGGCCTTCCTGGAGCAGCCATCCATGGCGGTTGTGCGTCTGCAGGAAGCCGTACTGCTGGAGTCCGTGCTGGAGGTGCCCGTTCCTGTGCGTTTCCTCTTCCTTCTAATGGGCCCGCCCATCGCCAACATCGACTACCACCAGATCGGCCGCTCCATCTCCACACTTATGTCTGACAAGGCGAGTTAACCGTTGGGTAACCCATACTGCCCTGTGTGGCTCAGTTGGTAAGAGTGTGGCACTAGCAACACCAAGATTGTGGGTTCAACACCCACAGGGATCACATACCAAAAAATTATGCACTTACTGTCCTGTAAATCACTTTGAAAAACTCTGCTAAGTGGCATTTTACCGCAGCACTTCCACGAGGCGGCGTACCTGGCGGATGAGCGGCAGGACCTGCTGAATGCCATCAACAGCTTTCTGGACTGTAGCATTGTGCTGCCGCCATCTGAGGTGGGCGGCGAGGAGCTGCTTCGCTCGGTGGCCCGCTTCCAGAGAGAGATGCTCCACAAGAGAGAGGAGCAGCAGGGCAAGAAGCTCAAGGTCAAAGAGCCCAAGAGCCCAAAGGATAAAGGTAATAGAGACAGGCATACACTGATACACTCAGATGTGCACAGACATATATTACAGAGAGGAACCGGAGGGCAAACTACAGGCCAAAATGCCCAAAGGTCCCATGAACAAGGGTGACAAAGATGCATACTGGAGGAAGGAGCTTGAGGGCTAACTGACCACCAAATAACCCTCTCCCTCAGCTCCGCAGGCGCCCTTCAAACCTGGGGATGACCCTCTGCGCCGGTCGGGCCGCCTGTTTGGGGGGCTGATTGGTGACGCCGCACGGCGCTACCCCAAATATGCCAGCGACTTCCGTGATGCGCTCAACCCCCAGTGCATGGCTGCCATCATCTTCATCTACTTCGCTGCTCTGTCGCCCGCCATCACCTTTGGAGGACTGCTGGGTCAGTCACTCAGTCACCCATTGGGGGAGGAAAGAAAGGAGGGGAGGAGGGAAAGAAGGAGGGAAGGAAGGAAACAATAACTAAATAGAATTTAAGCTAAAAAGAGGGATAGAGTCTATCGTTGGCTGTATCATTTTGAGTTGGTATTCACTTTCTCCATCCCTTCCTCTCTTCTTCTTCCTCCAGGTGAGAAAACTGGGGGGTTGATTGGCGTGTCGGAGCTGATCATCGCCACAGCGATGCAGGGGGTCATCTTCTCCCTCCTGGGGGCACAGCCTCTGTTGGTGGTGGGCTTCTCTGGACCCCTCCTGGTTTTTGAGGAGGCCTTCTACTCGGTGAGCAACTACCCCATTTCTTCCATTCCGTTACTCCCCCTTCTCCCCAAATTGTGCACTTGTTCACTCCCCTGGAAAGGATTTACAAGTAATAGACTGGTTATAAAATTACAGGATTCTCAGTTGAAGGATTTCCTGCTTATTCCTTTCTAATTCCAGAAATCCTTTAACTGAAAAGAAATTGTGAACTTTGGGAACGTTTCTGGAATTGTGCAACCCTAGCTGGTGCAAGGAATACAGTTGTAATGTGTGCATGATAATGTCACTTTCTGAACACCCCCCAAAGTTGTGCCTCGTGGTTCTGTGTTGCAGTTCTGCAATGCCAACCACATAGAGTACCTGACCGGCCGGGTGTGGATTGGCTTCTGGCTGGTGCTCATCGTGGTCCTCATAGTGGCCTTTGAGGGCAGCTTCCTGGTCCGCTTTGTCTCGCGCTTTACCCAGGAGATCTTCTCCTTCCTCATTTCCCTCATCTTCATCTACGAGACTTTCTCGAAACTGGGCAAGGTGAGGTTGGGTTGGGAAGAGGAGCGCCCTTTAACACTGGGCTGGAGCTGATTGGGTTAGCTTGTCCGCTGGCCAACAAGTTAATAGCTTTCATTGCTAGCATACCGCTGCATGCATTATGACTCCGTCAAGAGCATTTGAAACGGAGGTCATCTATCGCACACCTGACACAGCTGCCATGGTGCAGGAATGTATGAGACTCATGAGAAAACTGTCTGTGTGTTTACCTGTGTGTCTGCCTGTCTGTCTGTCTCTGTGTCTGTCTATCTGTCTAAAAACCCACCCAGATCTTTCAAGAGCATCCTCTCCAACGCTGTTACCTGGTCAACGACACATGGACATCATCATCATGCAACAACACTGTGGTCGGCGTGCCTGGCAAGGTGGTGGGGGAGCCCAACACAGCCCTCCTGACGCTGGTGCTCATGTCCGGAACGTTCTTCATTGCGTTCTACTTGCGCAAGTTCAAGAACAGTGCCTTCTTCCCTGGCAAGGTAAGTACAGTAAGCCTGGGCTGCCTCAACATACACATACAGTATTGGCCCTTAAAAAATACATTCAAAATGCATTAAAGGTGCACTATGCAGAAATCACTGCCATTTCCTGGTTGCTAAAATTCTAATAGTTTACCTAATTTCAGTTTATGTGACAAAATAAGCAAGTACAGTGTAGAGAATCATTGTACCATCTAAACTGCTGTGAATAATACTTTCCATAACCAACAAAATAGTTGTTTCAACTGTTTGAAGCTGGTGTACAAAACTGAAAGTAAAAGATGCAGAAACTAAACTTAAGACTGGGAAGCATAGAAATAGTGAACATAGAACAGATCTACCGCTTCTTAGACTTGCTTTCAATAACAATGACAGATCTATGACTCACATTTCTATGTACATGTTGTCGGGTTGCCCAAAAAGTTACATATTGCAGTTTTAATTCGTGTGGCAGAGCATGTGGCAGTAAGCAACAGGTTTATATTCAATCTGACTTGTGCGTGTTCTTTGTCTCAGCTCCGTAGGATGATTGGAGACTTCGGGGTTCCCATAGCGATTCTCATCATGGTGTTGGTGGACTACAGCATAAAAGACACCTACACGCAGGTGAGATATAGGTCAAGATCAAATGTCAAGAGAGTCCAATCAGAAGTGAGAATAGCCCAGGCTAACCCTTTCCCTTTGACCCCCCTATTTAGAAGCTGAGCGTGCCCACAGGCTTCTCGGTGACCAGTCCTGAGAAGCGAGGGTGGCTGATCCCCCCGCTGGGCTCGGACGGCCAGTTCCCTGTCTGGATGATGGCCATCAGCATCTTACCCGCCCTGCTCGTGTTCATCCTCATCTTCATGGAGACGCAGATCACCACGTAAAGCCGGGTGTACACTAGAAGGCCCTGATTTAGCTGTCCCAGACACGTTTTTGAGATCGGAGACAAAATCCCCATGTCGTTGCCTGCTCAGGGCGCGCGGCCGTCACCGATGCTTGTTTATATGAGCGGGTCAGAGACGCAATCTGAGGGCTACCAATCTCGTCTTTGAGCAGTCCCAGACATCCCGATATTTTCAGACATATTTGATTTTATCGGCACAAAATCTGCAATGCTCTTGTAGTGTGAGATGTGCAATGACAAGTTTTGAGAGCGGTGATCAGCAATAGCCAATGAGAGCTCGCCAGAGAAGGAGCCAGTGAGATGATAACGTTGTTTCGCATCACCCAGAATGTGTAGACTCTCGAGCAGTAGCGATGACTACTAGTATGTGTTTGTACTTCCTTTAATCAAAGCCAAACTGTCAAATCGTTACACCTCTGAAGTTCACAAGCAATGTTATTCAATTCAAAATGTTGGCTAGATATTTCAACTCTGTATGGCAAGCGTAAATGTCTGACTGAAAACATTTGAGGCTGCTTTGAGCCACAGCTCGTTGTAGCTACGTTAAATCTAATCCCGTCATAACATCATTGTTGTAGCGAGACAGCGTGGTATCGACAATCCTCACGACCAAGGGAAGAATCTTGTAGTGTGTGACCCCCGTCTGTGCCACATCATTTAGTGTGAGCACCAATACATTGGCAAGACAAAAAAAAAACTACAGGAAAGATGGTCATTTAACTTGGTTTAGCGATGTTAGGAGTTTGAAAGTCGTAGTGTACACCCGGCTTAAGGGACCCCTCCAACCCGTTACCTCTGCACCCCCATCTTACATATTATAGAGTAATACAAGTCATCTCTCTCTCTCCTTCACTCAATCCCTCTCCCTCCATGTTCCTCTCCTTTTATACACTCTCTCTCTTCTTCACTTCCTCTCTTTCTCTTCCACACTCTCTTTGGTCTCTCTCCTTCCGTCAGGCTGATAGTCAGTAAGAAGGAACGGATGCTGTTGAAGGGCTCCGGCTTCCACCTTGACCTGCTCATCATCGTGGCCATAGGTGGGGTTTCGGCCCTGTTCGGTCTGCCCTGGTTGGCCGCTGCCACCGTGCGTTCTGTTACTCACGCCAACGCCCTTACCGTCATGAGCAAGGCGGTGGCCCCCGGCGACAAGCCCCGTATCCAGGAAGTGAAAGAGCAGAGGGTGACGGGCTTCCTCGTAGCTCTGTTCGTCGGTAGGCATGACCCCTCTAACTTAGGGCCCAGGCCTAAATAGAGAGTAGGGTCGCAAAATTCCAGAAACGTTCTCAAAATGCACAGGTTTTCCAAAAATAGCTGTTTTCACATGTTGGGTTAAAATTTCACGGGAAACCATATTTTCACATGTGAGGAGAATAATATGTTTTCAATGTGAAAATGGTACTTTGACATGTGGAATTGCAAATTCCCATGTGGGGTTAAAATAATGTTGTTATGTGAAAAGATGCTGTTAACATGTTGCAGTAGTAATGTTTCCACCGTTGGAATTAGGGTGACCACACCTAAAAAGGTCAAATGTGGGACAAGAGAACGATTTTGCGGGACATTCGAGGAACAGTGGACAAAATACATTTCTTGGGGGTAGGTTAATGGATGACATTCAAATGGCTCTGGTCATACGCTCTGGTCATGCAGGCTCTGAGTCTGTGAGTATCCATAGCAACAGCTCTGCTTTGGTTGCTCTGCTCAATGAAGAGACATGAGACAGCAGTAAGCTGTTAGCTACTTTTCGTCACTCTAAACTCAGACAAAACTCAAGGAACATTGTTATTTTCTGTGAAATAATCTCTCCTGTTTTATATTTGATGAGGTTAAAGCACTGTTATGACACCTTGTTATGATCTTAGTCAGAAATGACTGTACTGCGCAGCAGAGCACGCACAAATGGCTCAGCTTCAAAAAACATTTAAGAAACAGGCCCTACCTGGCCCTAACCCGATGTATAATGTCTGGGTCCATCACACTCGGGTTGCGTAGCAGAGCGTTACAAGGCGGTGGCCCCTGGCGACAAGCCCCGTATCCAGGAATTGAAAGAGCAGAGGGTGACGGGCTTCCTCGTAGCTTTGTTCGTTGGTAGGCTTTACCCCTCTAACTTAGGGCCAAGGCCTAACTCGAGAGTAGGGTTGCAAAATTCCAGAAACTTTCCCAAAATGCACAGGTTTTCCAAAAATCCCAAGGGGCTTGAATTTCCGAGCTCTCCCTGTAGATTTTGCGGTGACGTAGAGTCCCCATGAGTGACGGAACACTGAGCCAATCATTACCAACACCTACGCACTGTATTTTCCGCTGGCTGCCCCACCACCACAGATAGCAATGAGCTAGCCTGAAACACCTGAATTTTTGAGCTGCCTTACTCAAGAAAGCAAAAAAGAGACCATATTTGTATGCGGCTTTATTAACTGTTTGCAAACTGATATGTGACACGTATTAATGCCAAAATAACATGCAAAACAGACAACAACAAAAAACTGCCCTGCCCCACCTGCCCTGAATGACGGGTCGCCACTGGGCGGGGAGACACTTTGTTAAGGTTTCAATTAAGGATTGCCACTTTAAAAACCTTTAATAGAGTAATAGTGTTATTATATGGTGCAATCCTCTAGTGAGTGAGTTACTTTTGTGCCATTAATATCAAGGAAAACTTCTGAAATCGAGAACCAAATTCTTAGTATCGCAAACAATATTGAAAGCAAAACATAAACCCAAAAATATTGATAGCAAAAAAAATATTGCAAGGAAATAATTTTGAAATGTGAGAACAAATGAATTGATATATGTGAAATATTTTATATGATAACGTGATTAAATAAAATGGCTCCCTCTTTTCTGCAATTTTTGGTTACGTTACCCCGGCCTTTGCTTTCGCTGACTTTTTCCAGTTGTAAGATTCATTCAAGCAACATAGTGCTCTGCATCCCACTGCTGGTTTGCCTCTGAAGCAAAGCAGGGGCAGTCCTAGCCGGTCCATGGATGGGAGACCAGATATAACTGGAAGTTGTGAGAAAAAAAAACACTTAAAAAATGTATTTGTGAAACTTCACGTGTCTAAAACGAAAAATTCAGCAAAAATTGTTTTTTATTTTTCACAAGTGATTTGTTCACGCGTGTGTTTATACGTCTCAGAAAGCCACGTTTTTTTCACAGGATTTTTTCATGTGTTTCTTTTGTAAGGGTCGAGACACATGCTTCATGTAAATGGTGTGTTCATTTCCAAGGAAAATGTATCTTCTCACGTCTGTCTCCCCTTGCTAGGTTTGTCCATTGTGATCGGCGATCTCCTGCGTCAGATCCCCATCGCTGTGCTCTTTGGGATCTTCCTCTACATGGGCGTCATGTCCCTCAACGGTATCCAGCTCACCGAGCGCATGTTGCTGCTTCTGATGCCCCCCAAGTATCATCCTGACCATACCTATGTCCGCAAGGTCAGTACCGCTATACCACGACAACATCTATGTTTGCAAGGTCAGTACTGCCAAAATCCCAACCACACCTACAGCTGCAAGGTCAGCACTGCTTGAATCTCAACCACACCTATGTCTGCAAGGTCAGACCACACCTACAGTGCCTTGCAAAAGTATTCATCCCCCTTGGCGTTTTTCCTATTTTGTTGCATTACAACCTGTAATTTAAATTGATTTTTATTTGGATTTCATGCAATGGACATACACAAAATAGTCCAAATTGGTGAAGTGAAAAAAAAAAAAAAACTTGTTTCAAAAAATTCTAAAATATATAGAAAGGAAAAGTGGTGCGTGCATATGTATTCACCCCCTTTGCTATGAAGCCCCTAAATAAGATCTGGTGCAACCAATTACCTTCAGAAGTCACATAATTAGTTAAATAAAGTCCACCTGTGTGCAATCTAAGTGTCACATGATCTGTCACATGATCTCAGTATATATACACCTGTTCTGAAAGGCCCCAGAGTTTGCAACACCACTAAGCAAGGGGCACCACCAAGCAAGCGGCACCATGAAGACCAAGGAGCTCTCCAAACAGGTCAGGGACAAAGTTGTGGAGAAGTACAGATCAGGGTTGGGGGTTACAACAAATATCTGAAACTTTGAACATCCAACGGAGCACCATTATATCCATTATCAAAAAATTGAAAGAATATGGCACAACAACAAACCTGCCAAGAGAGGGCCGCCCACCAAAACTCATGGACCAGGCAAGGAGAGCATTAATCAGAGAGGCAACAAAGAGACCAAAGATAACCATGAAGGAGCTGCAAAGCGGAGATTGGAGTATCTGTCCATAGGACCACTTTAAGCCGTACACTCCACCGAGTTGGGCTTTACGGAAGAGTGGCCAGAAAAAAGCCATTGCTTAAATAAATAAATAAGCAAACAGGTTTGGTGTTCGCCAAAAGGCATGTGGGAGACTCCCCAAACATATGGAAGAAGGTACTCTTGAACCTGCGAGAAGAGCCCTATGGCTTCAGGCTATTCGGCGTGGGAGAGTGGGAAATATAGGGACCCAGTGTCCAAGTAGGCTAGACGTAGCTATGTGTGTGGAAAACATTTCATCATAGGTACATAGACGCGTGATCGAGGACTGCGTGGCCAAGACGAGGATCAGCCTGTTCCTGCAGGTGGCCATGAGTCTGGCCAACATCACGTGCTGTCTGGCCGCTCTGTGTGACTACTTCATCACCAGGGAGGTTAGGACCTCCAAGCCGACCTTCAACTTAAGGAGGTCCAGGTCCATCAGCCAGAAGAGAGCCACCACCAGCACCTCAGAGCTCTGACAACAGCGATGGAGGGACAAACACTGTGCAGAACTGGTTGAAATTACGTTTCAACCAGTTTTGCCCACTGGGGAGTTACTGGCTATAATCTTAATAGCTGTGTGAGAAATTCTGCCACTATTTGAGGACAAGGGACGTTGAGCAGGAATTTTTTTTATTTATTATTGAAAACCTACGCATTTTGGCACTATTTTCCCTTTTGACTGTCTGCAGCCTTACCTCGGACAAGAGTTAACCCTATCAGACCAGATATTTTTATATATTTAACTTTTACTATATTTCACTGCTTTGCTTAAGTAAAATGTTTTAAACTTCTTAGACTACCACAAAAATACTTGTAAAGACGTGAAGCAATTGAACAACAAAAAAAAACATGGAAAATTACCATCTGATCTGATTACAATTGTTTGTGCCCTGTGCAATGCCATCTATATGTGTACTGTATGTCCTGACAAGGGACTCACCACAGAACAACAAGGCATGTTAAGTAGGAGAAGTCAGTTCGACCCATGGGGCGGCGCACAATTGGCCCAGCATCGTCCAGGGTAGGGGAGGGAATGGCCGGCAGGGAGGTAGCTCAGTTGGTAGAGAATGGCGTTTGCAACGCCAGGGTTGTGGGTTCGATTCCCACGAGGGGCCAGTATGAAAAAAACAATTATAATGTATGCACTCACTAACTGTAAGTCGCTCTGGATAAGAGCGTCTGCTAAATGACTAAAATGTAAATGTAAAAATGTACTCTGGTCAGATGAGACTAAAATTGAGCTTTTTTGGCCATCAAGGAAAACACTATGTCTGGCGCAAACCCAACACTTCTCATCACCCCGAGAACACCATCCCCACAGTGAAGCATGGTGGTGGCAGCATCATGCTGTGGGGATGTTTTTCATCGGCAGGGACTGGGAAACTGGTCAGAATTGAAAGAATGATGGATGGCGCTAAATACAGGGAAATTCTTGAAGGAAACCTGTTTCAGCCTTCCAGAGATTTGAGACTGGGACGGAGGTTCAATCCAATTGAGAATCTGTGGTATGATTTAAAGATTGCTGTACACCACCAGAACTCATCCAACGTTGTGCCAGTAACCGAAAGGTCGCTGGTTCTAATCCCTGAGCCGACTAGGTGAAAAATCTGTCTGTGCCCTTGAGCAAGGCACTTAACCCTAATTGCTCCTGTATGTCGCTCTGGATAAGAGCGTCTGCTAAATGACAAAAAAAATTAAAATAAAAATGTGTTATGCACGCCCAAGTTTTCTGTTTTTTTGTCTTATTTCTTGTTTGTTTTACAAAAAAAATTATTTTGTATCTTCAAAGTGGTAGGCATGTTGTGTAAATCAAATGATACAAACCCCCAGAGTAGCTGATCAAAACTTTACAACAACACTGGTTCTATCTTGTAAAAGTGTCCTTAGGATCTGAAGGGCAGGGAAAGCCGACTCTTGACTCGGACTACTACTGCTACTCTAATATGTGTGTGTTACAGGTGAGGACTCTGCGCATGCACCTGTTCACGGGGATCCAGCTGGTGTGTCTGGCAGCGCTGTGGGCGGTCATGTCCACCGCGGCTTCGCTGGCATTCCCCTTCGTCCTCATCCTGACCGTGCCCGTCAAATGGTTCCTATTGCCCCGCATCTTCACCACGCGCGAGATGCAGTGTGTAAGTCTACCCCCCCCTACCCCCCCACACACACACACACAATCTAGCACTGTTGCCACCGCCTAAAAGAGTTAGGGTTTTATTGGTTTTAGTTTACAGTTGGATGTTGCTTCGGGGGCCTTTGCCTGGGAAATTATCTGGGAAAGTCTGATACCCTTTGCAGCTGAACCCTGGCCATAACATGACCCTTGACTTCTACCCCTGGTCTCTCTTTATGTCTGGTCTCTCTTTGTGTCTTAGTTGGATGCAGATGACGCAGAACCTAAGTTTGATGAGCGGGAGGGACAGGATGAGTACACAGAGATGGGGCCAACGTGATGGACATTCTGCCAACCAATAGACACCCTAGCCCTATACTCCAGGAAGTTGCTCCTAAGCCACCAAATCCTTTGTTTGTTCACCTGATATTTTATAACGCACCACTGATAGTTTGAAAGGTTTTACTCATTTTTTATTTTATTATTTTGAAAGCTTTTTAGGGTTCCAACTTCCAAATCATGTTTTTTGTCTATTTTCACTATTTTGCTTTTTGCAAGGTGGATTTATCCTTCGACATTATTTGAGTTACAATGTCGAATCGTGTTTTTAGGTATCTTTGGGGTGTGTTTTAATGTCAGGTGGGAGTTTGAATTGCTATGTGTCAAAGACTAGAGCCCAATTTCAAGTCTCCACCTTCTCCTCAAAGTGTGCATTGGAATTGGGCAGGAACCACCTTCACTGAGGTCATGACCTAAGAAGAAGCACTTTATTACTGATAAATGTATACAACATAGTCATAGACAAACATTTACCACTCAGTCTAGTGCCCACGGTTAGGCGTATCATTGCAATAGTCTTTAGAATGTTACATATTTATTACTACTATGGTACATTTTGCATTCAAGAGTGGGTAGAATGTACACTACATGGTTCTCAATTCCACATGATTTTACATGGCCCACCAGTATGGCAAATTCATTTAATTCATTTTGTAGCTTCACTGAGAAGCACTTACTATAATGCACACTGACAAAAGTGGTAAGCAAAGTAAAAGCAACAAAAATTCGATTCATCTAATGCTCCCCCATCAAGAGGGCCACTAGGCCACATTCAGTTAAACGTTGTTTTCAAAGAGGAAGGTTTCTGTGCCCATTCCAATTGCCTTTAGTCCAGTACAATATGTTTAACTTGTACTGTACCTCAAATTGCTTAAATACAAGAGTGGAAGAGCTTCGCATTATAGAACAATCAACCAATCATTAGCAGTGTGTGTTTGTGGGGCCTGTCCAACTGTCTTTTGGCAAATAGCATGTGACTGTGATACCATTATAACCTTATTATAAGGTTATAATGGTATCACAGTCGCAAGCTATTTGCCAATCTTGTATTTAAGCAATTTGAGGTACAGTACAAATTAGACATATTGTACTGGACTAAAGGCAATTGGAATGGCAGAGAAACCATCCATACAGAAACGTTTGTTTTGTAAGCAGGTGAGGGATAGTGTGTTAGCTGTAAGTGTGCTGCCATTTGCCATTGTAGTGTATTCCCCCTGAGTAGCCTATATCCAGCGCCTATTCAAGACTTCTGCAGAAAGCAGATATAAATAATGTATTGTTTACGGTGTCTTCTGTTTGTTTCTGTGGTGGCGTTATCACATATGATATGTGGCTATGCAAGCTGGTTATGATGACATATGGGCGGTACCAGTTTAAACAAGCCCACCAAAGAGTTCTGGTTGCGTCTCAGTAAGTTTGTGTTAGAAACGTGTGCAGTGATTGAATCGAATGTGTTTTTGTTCTAGAGGACAGACAGGGTCTGTTCAGGTGTTGGGGGTGTGTTTACAGGGGTATGATAAATTAAGAATAGGGGTGCCTACATCAGTTATATTGTTGTTTAAAGGCTTCACGACCAAATCGAACCGCCTCGTTCTGCCCCTATCCCGCCCCCGTGGACGCCTCTTCCCCAGAGCTAACAAAGGTGACATACTGACAAGATACAGGAGTCTCCTCTCTAACAACAGGAATAAATGTCTGCAAAGGCAGAAGGCAGGCAGAAGGAAGGAGGCGGGAACAGGCGGGAACATTCTAGCCAATGAGAGGGCAGAATGTTTTTATACGGTATATGGATACACCTCTGGGTTACCGTGTAGGCGTTAACCAGATTTGACAATGGGCTTGCTCGTAAAGTAGAGAATCCTGCACATGCGCAGAAGGTTTGGTTGTTTAGCTATCAGTAAGAGGCATCCAGAGAATTTGGACACGCAGCCACTGTTGTTTAAAAACAGCCCTTATTCAAATTGATTCATTATTTGCAATTGAATGAATACAGCCCTAGAAATAAAGTAGCACTACAGTACCCCCTGGTGTATATTTGGGATGGTACACACGAGAAGCCTTCATTAATTCATTTGGCAATCTGTGCCTAAGAAAGTAAATGTGTCAACAACAACAAAAAACCCTGTATGACTGACAAAAAACATTATATTTTTTGAAGAGCAGATACTGTAAGTCGCTTTCGACCAATCACTTGCTGCTTAGATCTCACCACTGTGCTTCTCCAAACATGTTAAAGATGTTTGGTCCCATTACCTACTTAATTTTCACTGTTGTGCACTCCTAGGTGTATAGTCTTGGTTTAACTGTCTGAACAACAGTATGTACAGTATGTCGGCTTTAATGTACATTAACCAAAAGTAGGAGACATTCTATTCAATACAATTTTAAGCATTTTTAAGTATGCACATCATTTTGGGCCTCAGTAGCTAATCATGTCTATAAAGCCAATGAGGATAGTCCATAAATAACAGCTGCTTCCATCTTAAAATGTCACTGAAAGTGTTGTGACAAACGCAGTTATAATACAAGTTATTGAGATTATGTTTACTTTCTACCACATTAAAGTGAAACATCATGCCGGTGCACTGAAAAATTACAGTTGTTTGCAAGTATTTCAAAAGTGTGTAGTAGGATAACAGTGTCTCATTGAATCACTGCAAAGGAAGAGCACTGGCTGCCATGTATGTGTTTGTTGTCATCATGTGGTCCAAAAAATTGCCTCCTTTGCAGATTTGCTTGCTGTTGTCACAGTTTTCAATGTGTGTGCTTTGTCAAGTTCACCAGGTCATATCATCTTTCCACACAATTATCCCAAAGCAATGTTGCAAAGCTAGCATCCAGAAATATGCTAAAATATTTTTGATATCTTGTTCTCTCACATTGTATTTTAACTGCAAATATTATAGCATGAGTGAGAAATAAAGAAGAAATATAATATATTACATACAAATATATCCATATATTTTCTTAGGAATCAATCATGGTTCAAGTGCTTTGGCTTTAGCTACATTGCAAGATGTTAAAATAGACAATCTGCCTTGCTCTTATCCATGTCAAGTTTGTAGAATTAGGGCTTTGACTGATTTTAAATGTTATTTTTATATATGTACAAGTAAATGTCTATTAATGATTAAATTAAACTGAAAGTTGTGTTTTCTTTTCTATTTGCAAGGATGTGTCTGTCCCTGTACAAAGATATGTGTAAAGTTGTTAAGGGAGGGATACCGAAACATGATTAATTTAAAGTAGACATTCATATTAAGGATAGGCCATATAAATGATGAATGGTACAATTTCTTCTTGTCATCATCATATTGTATGATCTATCACCTAAACAGCCAAAAAGAACGTGTATCACACACTGCTGTCAAAGTTTGAAATAAAAGTATCATGAGTCCGTGGCAAATTAAACTTGATGACGATAAACGGAATACGTAGGCATGGTGATGTCTGGTATATTCCTAAAACTTAAATAGAAAATGATGCTGTCGCTGCTTCCTGTTGACAAGACATATTGATAAATAGCCCAATGTCAAAACACAGTTTTAAAGTGTCCAAATCAATAACCAATATGCAGAAACAGTTTGTGATAATTGAAAACATAAACATAAAATGTACTATCTATACATAATCGTATAACTTGTATTTTTTTAAACATGCACCTTAAAAACTGCACACACATTGTCAAGTGGCAATAAATCACTCATCGATTGAAACTACCACAGCTCAAAAACCACACGGAATCTGGAAATAATGTGTACATCACTGGTTAGAGGACAATTTGTAGTAGACAGATAGCTATACTGAACAAAAATATAAATGGAACATGTAAAGTGTTGGTCTAATGTTTCATGAGCTGAAATAAAAGATCCCAGAAATTGTCCATATGCACAAAAAGCTTATTTCTCTCAAATTGTGTGCACAAATTTGTTTACATCCCTGTTGGTGAGCATTTCTCCTTTGCCAAGATAATCCATCCACCTGACAGGTGTGGCATATCAAGAAACTGATTAAACAGCATGATCATTACACAGGTGCACCTTGTGCTGGGGACAATAAAAGGCCACTCTAAAATATGCCGTTTTTTTCACACAACACAATGCCACAGATGTCTCAAGTTTTGAGGGAGTGTGCAATTGGCATGCTGACTGCAGGAATGTCTACCAGAACTGTTGCCAGATAATTTAATGTTAATTTCTCTACCATCTCCACGTCCAACGTCGTTTTAGAGAATTTGGTAGTACGTTCAACCGGCCTCACAACCGCAGACCACGTGTAACCCCGCCAGCCCAGGACCTCCACACCCGGCTTCTTCACCTGCGGGATCATCTGAGACCAGCCACCTGGACAGCTAAAGAAACTGTGGGTTTGCACAACTGAAGAAGTTCTGCACACACCGTCAGAAACCGTCTCAAGGAAGCTCATCTGTGTGCTCGTCGTCCTCACCAGGGTCTTGACCTGACTGCAGTTCAGTAACCGACTTCGATGGCCACTGGCACGCTGGAGAAGTGTGCTCTTCACGGCTGAAACCCGGTTTCAACTGTACCGGTTAGATGGTGGACAGCGTGTATGGCGTTGTGTGGGCGAGCGGTTTGCTGATGTCTACATTGTGAACAGAGTGTCCCATGGTGGCGGTGGGGTTATGGTATGGGCAGGCAGGCATAAACTACGGACAACGAACACAATTCCATTTTATCGATGGCAATTTGAATGCAGAGATTCTGTGACGAGATCCTAAGGCCCATTGTTGTGCCATTCATCTGCCGCCGTCACCTCATATTTCAGCATGATAATACATGGCCCCATATCGCAAGGATCTGCACACAATTCCTGGAAGCTGGAAATGTTCCAGCTCTTCCATGGCCTGCATACTCACCAGACATGTCACCCACTTAGCATGTTTGGGATGCTCTGGATGGACGTGTACGACAGCATGTTCCAGTTCCCGCCAATATCCAGCAACTTCACACAGCCATTGAAGAGAAGTGGGACAACATTCCACAGGCCACAATCAACAGCCTGATCAACTCTATGCGAAGGAGATGTGTGAGGCAAATGGTGATCACACCAGATATAGACTAGTTTTCTGATCCACACCACTAAATTTTACCAAATAGGGCTATCTTCTGCATACCACCCATACCTTGTCACAACACAACTGATTGGCACAAACGCATTAAGAAGGAAAACATTTCCACAAATTAACTTTTAACAAGGCACACCAGTTAATTGAAATGCATTCCAGGTGACTACCTCATGAAGCTGGTTGAGAGAATGCCAAGACTGTGCAAAGCTGTCATCAAGGCAAAGGGTGGCTACTTTGAAGAATCTCAAATATAAAATATATTTTGATTTGTTTAACACTTTTTGGGTTACTACATAATTCCATATGTGTTATTTCATAGTTTTGATGTATTCACGATTATTCTACAATGTAGAAAATAGTAAAAATAAAGAAAAACCCTTGAATGAGTAGGTGTGTCCAGACTTTTGACTGGTACTGTAAGTGTAATGCAACACTTTTTTTTGTTCATCACTTCCATTGATATCATGCTGAAATCCAGGGGCGTCATGCAGGCCAAAAATGTGAGGGGGAACAAAGTGCGTGAGGATGGCTTAGGGGTGGTCCGGAGGGGGACTATTTCCTCAGTCCAGAAGTTGGAGATTTTTGAAACACACTTTTTTTGGGGGGGCATATCTTAGCATACATCTTGAGCTGCCTGTATCCTCCTGACTGATGGTTATTTTTTAAAGAAACTAAATATGCTTCTCTGCTAAAATCTGGGTAAAATATTGAAAGGACTGAGTCTTATTGAGTACATCTAGTAATTGCTTGCTTTTCTAAAGCCTGATAACATTGCCAGCAGGTATGCCAGCTAAGATAGTTAGACAAGCTATCTACTCTAACTTGATTGATAGTCTGAAATGGCTTCTTGGTAGCTAGTTATGAGGTTGGGAAATTGGGAACCTATCTGGAGTAGCTAAAGCCAACTTCATACAATTGCTAGGTGGCTAGTAGTATTACAGAGAAACAACAACAACAACAAAATATTATTATTATAAAACATTTTTGGAACAGACAAATCTGTGGGGGCACGTGTCCTTGTGCCCCCTATGGATCAAGGCGCCTCTTTTGAAATCAATAGAACGGGGGCGAACGTTTGGGGTGTAGCGCTGTTTAAATGTACACTATTCAACTTGGAATAACCTATACATGGTTGGTTAGATGAGAATTTGTAGAAGGCTTCTACCTATATTTTGGAATGGCGGATGTTGATTTCGGGAGGCTGCCATCACGGAAAAGGGAATACTCCACTTTTTCTGTTAGTTAACTTCAACGAATTACGACCCTTCATAAGATATCAACAGTGACAACAGTTGCCTGATATTTCCGTGTATAGGTGTATGGCCACTGACCAGCGACTTTTATAGAGATTGTCCCAAATTTTCCGGCCCATTAGAGAAATAAAATTATACCTGCGTTCCAAGTCCTGCGAACGCCAGCGCATATGACAAAACCAACAATACAAAACCAAAGACATGGATCTGTTTTAAGCAATTGATCTTGTGTCATTGTGTTGACTATGAACTTTTATACTAACATCACCAATCTGAAAAGGATGTGTAATTCCCCCCCAATTCGATGTGGTCAAACCGTCAGCTTGTGTACTGTCGTAACACATACTGTCCACACCATGGAAAGTCAAAAATCACACATTTCTCACTAGTTTAACCATTTAGAGATGTAAAAAATGCTCCTAAGCACAAGCACAATTTAACCAGGCGCTCTAGACTAGAGCGTCCATAGGGTCTGTGCAGCAGGCTGAACGTTTGACTTCTCTAGAAATAGGTTCATAACCTTTAATTGCATTGCCTGAAATACCACAGGCCTACGGTTATTATTACATTCCAGTCTCAACTAGATGAGGTGGGATTCCAGTGAAAGTCTCCTCCTTTCCCCATCTATTCGGCCAGTTTCAATTAATCCCACGGCAGTGAGTGTGCGTGACGGCTGTGTTGGTGAGGAGGGTGCAACTGGACCAGCAATTCGGTGCGTTCCTGCAAGTGGGCATTCCTGCATCTGCATACTTCTATTGGTCCGTTTTTAAATTAGGACAGGCGGGAGGCGCGGGCTCTCCAGTACATTAGGTGGCATTAATGCACAATGACATTGGCTGCGGCCAATAAACCCCACAGAAGAAGGGGTGGGGGCAACAATGGTAGCTAGCTGTACACTGGTAGACAGTGTTTTTTGCTCATGCCTGTCGGGAACTGTTTTCCCGCAGTTCTGTGACTGACGGCGAGGGCAGATGGGAGCAAAGGAAACTGTGTGCTAGCTTTGCCAGCTAGTCCTAAGGAGGACTCCGGTACACAGCAGGCGGGAGGCAGGGGCGACACTGTGTGCTAGCTGGTCAACTAACAAACTAGCTAGCACACAGTGTCGCTAACTATCAAGCTAGGTAGTACACGGTGTCGCCCCAGCCTCCCTCCTGTAGTGCTAGTGGGAGGCGGGGCGACCGGTAGACAGTGTCCTTTGCCCCCGCTGGTCGGGCACTGTTTTCTCGCAGTTCTGTTAACAACGGCGAGGGCAGGCGTTCGGGAGGCGGGAGTGAAGGACACTGTGTGCTAGCTTAGCCAGCTAGTCCTAAGGAGGACTCCAGTACACAGCAGGCGGGGGCGAAACCGTGTGCTAGCTTAGCCAGCTAGTCCTAAGGAGGACTCCGGTACACAGCAGGCGGGGGCGAAACCGTGTGCTAACTAGCAAGCTAGCTAGTACACAGTGTCACTAACTATCAAACTATCAAGTTGCTGTGCTAGTGGGAGGCGGTGATGACCGGTAGATAGTGTCCTTCGGCCCGCCTGTCGGGCACGGTTTTCTCTGGAAGGCGGAAGGCAACATCGTGTGCTAGCTGTCGCAGCCTCCCGCCTGCTGTGTTAATATGAGGCGGGGGTGACCGGTAGTGTCCTTCGACCCTGTCTGTCGAGGGCAGGTGGGAGCGAAGGACCCACATACAAGAGTGAAGACATGGTGCTCGAGGGGGGGCGTTCATGCAGGAACCAATGGGATACTCGATGTGGGGGGCATTCATGAAGGAACCAATGGGATGCTCAAGGGTGAGGGTTGTTCATAAAGGAAACAATGGAAAGCTCAATCACATGCAGGAACGCCCTGAATTGCTGGCTGCAGTTGCACATTATTGGTGTTGGTAGCCTACATGACCGTGGTCTAGAGTTGTCACTTCAGAATAGCGATAGGCATTAGCAAACAAGACCTTGGATATTATCCGTGAACATTTCATTTATTTTCCCATGCCTTTCGATTCCGAGCCTTGGATGAAACTTTCCATCCCTGGATCTCCCATGTCCCACTGTAGCTTGTTCTGAGGCCCAGTGTTATTACGAGGATAGGCTAATGGGTTTAGCACTTAATGGACTCTGGCTAAAATGAAGGGGGTTGCGGCTAAATGTCTAGCTAGAATTAAGTCTTTTAAATAAGAAGACACTATTGATAATCACTATAAGAATAAGACAGTCATGAATTGTCAAAAAATATCGAAATTATTTTAAATTGATAAAATGTGTAAACTAAATGCGTTATTCACTAAATATATTACAGCACCACAACCAAGCTATTTCTCATGAAATACTGCCATATGTCTTTAGTTTCAGCCTCCGTCTTTGACTCCTTTTTCTCGCATGTTTTCCCTTGGAGTTCCTCCCCCTGCGGCGCTGGGCGGAGTTTCATACCGAAACAGACGCTTATTTTGTCGGATCCGTTTCAACCTGACTCCCTGGGGTTTACGGCTGAAAAATAGACACTTAAACAGCCCTAAAATAATTAACACGAATACCTTGATTTGTAGTAACAACGCTGGTTTCTAACTGTCACGAAAGGTGAGTGAAAAGTTGTGTTTTGACGACGTTATAAGCGATTTTCAAGTCGTGTCTCCCCCAGTCTTTGTAACACTCATGGCGGCTCTGCAGTGAGAGCTTCGGGGCAAGAGCAAGCAGATGCGCTCGCTCGCGTATCTGTTTTTCAGCAACTCCTCACTTCATAAGCGTTTCTGAAATTTGCACTTACTGCTTTTGGTAGTTTATAAAACCACATTGACAGTTTAACTGCAATCTTCTCCAAATTATACCATTAAAACTACTTTTCACAAAATAACGAATTGTACTACAAAATGTACGTGTCCTACACATCCAGTCTGCTAATAAGAAATTAAGTCTACTGAGCGTTTTTTTGTTGTAAATCTTAGTCATGTATAATATAATATTTTCCAAAAATGTGTTTGTTAAGAAGGCTTTTCGTGCCAGCGGAAGCTGCGTTTTGACTCCTGCCGGAATAAGGGCGCCATTACTGGGGTAACAAGCAGAAAACGGTCAGTGTTCCCAAGACAAATTTAGAAGGCTATGAGTAGTCTTGACTCAATAATAGAAATACATTACATTAGCAATAACACGGCCCCTCGAAATATGTGAATGCAGTCTATGATGAGCATTTTATGTTTTCATAGTTTGTCTGTTAAATATATTCTCAGGATTTATCGGTAGATGTGCAGATGCATGCATGTAACACGTTTTTTTGTGCAATGTAGGCCTATGTTCTCGAATAAATTTGCAGGATCTGTTGTGTGTTCCGAAGTTTGACCTTGTGAGCGGGCCATAACACTGTAGCCTATACACCGAGAAAGCGGCGCCTCCGTCGGGTTCACAGCTGCGCCACCGCTTGGGCGAAGCGGGCGGGGGTAGTCGCGCACTTTCTGGCAGTTCGATTCAGCCCGCCGCCACGGAATGTTCAAGCTGTTCCAGCATTCTATTCCCTTCTCTAGAACGCTCCCTCCCGCCTAGGCTATCTACCAAGGCTATCTACCAAGGCTAGCCTATATACCCAACCCAGATCGACCAACCCAGTCGCTGTTAGGTAGGCTTTGGGTCAGGGGCCTGATGAAAAGAAGCAGAAAAAGGCCAGTATGGCCGCGGAACTAATCGTCCCCTAGCCCTTGATCATGACCGTTCCATTACGAATTGTCATTGGACCTAGGTGTCTTCTGTACGGGGAGTTATGTTTAAGAGCCCTGACGCTCGGTCTGAACATTAACACACATCGCTTGCCGTACAGTTTTGGAAACATAAGGACCTTATTTTCATATCTACGATAAATAATAAATCGGCTGCCCTTGAAAAACAACACGATGAAACAATAAATTGATCGGATCGGTTCTCTCAGTTATCATATTGTGTGCCACTGCCCTGAAGTAGGCTATGCAATGTTGTTCTGTCATATGATAAAGGGTGGATAGATAGTAGGATGAACCTGGGCAGAGGGTCTAATATTAGTCTAATGATCTAATACACTCATTCACATTGAATAATATGTTAGTTTCAATTTCTCTATTTTCTGATCCACTTGTTTAAATTGAATAATATAAAACTGTTTACAATTTGAATTGATAACTTTTCTACACTGTAAAATTGAGATTTTCTAATTTACCTTTATTCCTTTGAAAATGAATGTTGAAATATTGGTGTGGCTGGGGAAACGGAGTGATTTCTAAGTATGTGGTTCATGTGTACCCTACCACTGCAGTTCAGGGGGAGATTACACACCAGATATCCCCAAAGCAATGCTATACTGGTACTGTCACTGGCTGTCACTAATAGGCCTAAGCTTATTATCTTCTGAATGTAGCCTAATGAACGGATTGCGTCGAAGGATTGTGCGTCCCTGGCTCATGGGCTTCCCCCGAACCCATGTGATGTGCAGCTTGCATAGTAAAGCCCTCTCTGAGCAATTTTACGGTCCATTATTATAACCTATTACAGGTCTAGAGTGGACACTAGCCTCGATACGATGAACAAGTAGCCTAAGTTAGCGGTATAGCTGAGACAAATGCATAGCCTGTAATGGAGATGAGGCCCCTGTTTTGGGATAACCTATACATCCTTCATTCCTCCCATCCTTTAAGACATCACTGATAGATGTGTGAAAATAGATTTTATGCTAGGCTACCAACCAAGACATGTCAGATCAGTGATTATTTCTATAGCCTATGATCATTGGTCATCATTGATCTAATATATATATATTTAGATCAATGATTACCACTATTTGCAGGAATGGTCCTTGAGTTGCCTCTCCTCCCACAGACACGTTTGTGTAAAATCCCTGCTTCATTCCTACCACAGCCGTTGGATAAGCCATATCAATGTTTTTGAACGAATTTAGTCCTGGACGTAACCATAGGATAATGTATAGAACCCGTGGACAGGACGTAACCATAGGATAATGTATAGAACCCGTGGACGGAACGTCAAAAGTCAGTTCTTGAATTTGAGAAATGTTATTGTGTAGATCAATATCTTTACATATTGGAATTGGTGAGTTTTTACGCACAGGTTGTAGCTCAAAGAGCTCTCTCCATGCATATGTCCACATTTAGCCATAGTTAATTTGTCTATAAGGAGTTCTTTTGAAGTTGTAGCAAGACAGGCCCCTAAATATTGAATGCTTTTGTGGTTCCAGAATCTCTAGGAATCGGGTCAGTTGAGCTGCCCACAGACGCTGCACCATGAACAGCAGCAGCAGTGTGCCCTCTGCCTCCCAGACCGTCCAGATAAAAACCGAGCCAGGTAGGCCAAATAATCAAAACCACCATTCATCAACCACAATATATATATTATTTATTCTAATAATAGTTTTGTAATTGTGTGTATCCTTCCTTCATGCTTATGTAATTACATGTAGGAGTATATTTTTATCTTGTAATATTGTGTTGAATTCTGGTTGACTTTTGAAAGATCAATGTGTATTTGACATTTACTTAGATATGTCTCTCAGTTTATCTATTCCAGGGTCAGCTTGAGGTTTATTGTGTCTACTAAAGGGGCCAGTCAAAACAAAGGAAACACCTGCTCTTTGATGTTGCTTGACAGATGTGGTTGTGTGTTTGTCTATGTTCCAGTTGTGGATGCATGGAGTAAGGAGGACTGCCTCACACTTTTGGAGAGGATTCGGAGCCTGTTGCCTGATGGTGACGCCATGAAATACAAGACCACCGAGTCCCACTTTGACTGGCAGAAGGTCTGCTTCGGAGACTTCACCGGCGACATGTGCAAGCAGAAGTGGGCGAAGGTGTCTACTGAGGTTAGCCAATCACAATTTCAGCCAATCACAATAGCAGAAAATCTAGTTTCTGTTTTGAATCTGTGGAGGGAAGAGTGTCACAGAAATTGGAGAAAAATATGTCTGTAGTCTCTTTCTACCGGCAAAATGGCACTATGAAAATGTTTGAAACAGAATTTCAGTTTTTTATCTATTTGACACTGTCTTCAGGTGCGTAAGTTTAGGACTATGACAGAGCTCATAGTTGACGTCACTGAGTTTGTGAAGAACCCTTACAAAGGGAAGAAATTGAAGGTAAGGAATCAGGTGTTAAATTGTACTCATGAAATTCCACGAAATACTAGGGTTATTTGGAGGAGAAGACTTGATCATTCACAATACTGTTGCCAATCTCACGCCTTCTACCATATGATTGACAATTATTCTGTTTTCCACCCTATTAGACACACCCAGACTTCCCAAAGAAACCCCTTACACCGTATTTCCAGTTCTTTATGGAGAAGCGAGCTAAGTATGCCAAGATCCACCCGGAGATGAGCAACCTTGACCTCACCAAGATTCTGTCCAAGAAATACAAGGAGCTCCCAGACAAGAAAAAAGTGATGGTCAACTCTACCATGCTCTTTCATTATGCGTTTGGGATAATCTTTATTTAATTCAAAGCAGATCTCACATCTAGACATGACATCACTGTATAGAAAACAGAGAGTTGTTTGTGAATAGAAGCTACACTTCTTCAATTGTAGTAGCTCTGTTATTTTTTCAGTTAATAACTAATTGACGGAGGGTTATTCTCTGTTCCCCACAGCAAAAGTACATCACAGAGTTTCAGCGGGAGAAGGAGTCCTTTGAGAAGAATATGGCCCGATTCAAGTGAGTGGCATTTTCTGTCTTGTTGAAGCCGGTTAACAAGTTACTTAGTGTTCAGTGGCCAAATTAACTTCCGCTGCTGAATAATAACCAACACATTCCAAAGCTGACTAATTTCCCTTGAAAAAACCCAAGTAATCACTCCTCTATCTGTTTGTTGAAAGGGTATACCACCCATATACATCTGCCTTAATGTCTTTGCTCTTGTTCACGGCCAGAGAGGACCACCCGGAGTTGATAGAGGAGAGAAAGAAGTCGGACCTTCCTGAGAAGCCCAAGACGCCCCAGCAGCTGTGGTACAACCATGAGAAGAAGACCTACATGAAGCTCCACCCCGATGTGAGTGTTTGCAGAGGACCCGCCCAGCTAAGTCTGGGATTTCACTGAATGGAACTGTTGAGTGTTGTGCTTCCATGAATTCACCCTCAAAAGAAAATGTCCCTGTTGGAATCCTTTGTGGTGAATGATGAATGCCTTTCCTTTCTCTGGGGTTACCAGGTGAGCCAGAAGGAGCTGAAGGAGGCTCTGAGGAGACAGTGGTCCCAGCTCTCAGACAAGAAGAGACTCAAATGGATCAGCAAGGCCCTGGAGCTGCAAAAAGACTATGCGGTAAGAGTTTAGGGGTGAAGGGTCAAGAGTAAATATTCAAAAGTATAGCACCTTGTCAGGACACAACTTGGTAATCCTTTACTACCTTTTCCTGGTAGAGGAAACCAGCACATTTGCCTCTTCATCATGTGTGATATACACTGCCTAGAGAGAAACATGCACATTCTAAATAAAGAGTATTTCATCCCCTTTTCGGAAGTAGAGCACAAGTCACAGTTGATGACAACTTCACAGATTTAAGTCTTGATGAGGAGAAATTGTCCATAATTTCTCATTGTCACCCAAAAAGTTTGATTGAATCTATGGTTATCACTACAGGGTAGTATGAGAGTCTACCAAGAGGCCCATCCAGATGCTGAAGAGCACGTCAAGTCCGTCCTCACCAAAGCTGAGCGGCAGCTCAAGGACAAGTTTGACGGCAGGCCAACCAAACCACCGCCGTAAGTTGCTTGATCGGAGTCACATTATTTTAATGAAAGAATAGTGGGCAAGTGGAGAGGGGGTAGAAGAATGTATAGGGGCACAGAAAAGCGACTGAGGTGGCGCTCGAACCCCCGTCCAGTATCACCAGCGCTACCACTACCAGACTTCGGCTGTCTCTTGGCAGTTCTGAAAAGACCAAAAGGGATTTAGGCCCTCATGAGTTTTTGGATAGGAGATCCTTTATTCAGTGTTTCCCAAACTCTGTCTTGGGGCCCCGCCTGGGTGCACATTTTTGTTTTTGCCCTAGCACTACACAGCTAATTTTAATAACCAACTAATCATCAAGCTTTGATTATTTGAATCAGCTGTGTAATGCTAGAGCAAAAAACAAAACGTGCACCACGTTTTGGGGTCCCGAGGACAGAGTTTAGGAAGCACTGCTTTATATGCAAACAGTAGCTCTTGGTTTCTGTGGAGTTTAAAGACCTGTGGTGTAGTCTAATTCTCTGGGGCTGAACAAATGGTTTTTGGTCTTCAGGAATGGTTACTCCCTATACTGTGCCGAGCTGATGGTGAACATGAAGGATGTTCCCAGTACGGAGCGTATGGTGCTGTGCAGTAAGCAGTGGAAGATAATGACGCAGAAGGAGAAGGACATGTTTCAGAAACGCTGCGAGCAGGTCAGTCTTGTTCAGCTCTGTTCATGAGGAAATGCAATGAACACCAGTATTTTCTTTTTCATTTCGTAAACAGGTCCAGGTCTGCCTCCTTAATAGCTGCTTCAAATATTTTGGCCTCTATTGGTTTCAATTGTTTGTTTTTTGCTGCCATGTCATGCTGCTTCTGGGAAACCTTGCAGAAAATATAGAGAAATACCTGTTTATAGCCGAAGATGTGTTGTGAAGGTTTGAAAGGGTTTCTGTCATGATGACAAAGTTTATGTATTGTCATTCACAAATCTGAGCAATGCTCTTTCTTTCTCCCCGCTGCTGGTGTGTCTGGTTACAGAAAAAAAAGCAGTATGAAATTGACCTACAGAGGTTTCTAGAGGTAAGTAGAACTGAATATAACCATATCGATAGTACTGTACATCACACTACACATTCTTAGCTGACCTGAGTTTTAGAAGTGGAAGTCTATGACAGCCTCCATGTCGGTTCTGTTTTCCCAGAGTCTCCCGGAGGAGGAGAGGGACCGCGTGATGACGGAGGAGAAGCTGGGGGGCTCCCGGCTTGGCATGGGGGCTGCTGCCAGCCCGCATAGAGCCAAGTCCACCTCCGCCAAGGTGGGTCTCACAAAACTACAACCGGTACAGTACCAGTCAAAAGTTTGGACACACTTACTCATTCAAGGGTTTTTATTTATTTATTACTATTTTCTATATTGTAGAATAATAGTGAAGACATCAAAACTATGAAATAACACATATGGAATCATGTTGTAACCCAAAAAGTGTTTAACAAATCAAAGATATTTTAGATTCTTCAAAGTAGCCACCCTTTGCCTTGTTGAAAAACGAATGATTGTCCCACTAAGCCCAAACCAGATTGGCTGGCGTATCGCTGCAGAATGCTGTGGTAGCCATGCTGGTTAAGTGTGCCTTGAATTCTAAATAAATCACAGACAGTGTCACCAGCAAAGCACCCCCACACCATCACACCTCCTCCTCCATGCTTCACGGTGAGAACTACACATGCGGAGACCATACGTTCACCTACTCTGCGTCTCATAAAGACACAGCGGTTGGAACCAAAAATCTCAAATTTGGACTTTCCACCGGTCTAATGTCCATTGCTCGTGTTTCTTGGCCCAAGCAAGTCTCTTCTTATTATTGGTGTCCTTCAGTAGTGGTTTCTTTGCAGCAATTCGACCAAGAAGGCCTGATTCACGCAGTCTCCTCTGAACAGTTGATGTTGAGATGTCTGTTACTTGAATTCTGTGAAGCACTTATTTGGGCTGCAATTTCTGAGGCTGGTAACTCTAATGAACTTATCCTCTGCAGCAGAGGTAACTCTGGGTCTTCCTTTCCTGTGGCGGTCCTCATGAGAGCCAGTTTCATCATAGCGCTTGATGGTTTTTGCGACTGCACTTGAATAAACTTTCAAAGTTCTTCACATTTTCCGGATTGACTGACCTTCATGTCTTAAAGTAATGATGCTGTCGTTTCTCTTTGATTATTTGAGCTGTTCTTGCCATAATATGGACTTGGTCTTTTACCAAATAGGGCTATCTTCTGTATACCACCCCTACCTTGTCACAACAAAACTGATTGGCTCAAACGCATTAAGAAGGAAATAAACTCCACAAATTAACTTTTAAGAAGGCACACCTGTTAATTGAAATGCTTTCCATGTGTCTACCTCATGAAGCTGGTTGAGAGAATGGCAATAGTGTGCAAAGCTGTCATCAAGGCAAAGGGTGGCTACTTTGAAGAATCTCAAATATAAAATATATTTTGATTTGTTTAACCCTTTTTTGGTTACTACATGATTCCGTATGTGTTATTTCATAGTTTTGATGTCTTCACTATTAGTCTACAATGTAAAAATAAAGAAAAACCCTGGAATGAGTAGGTGTATCCAAACTTTTGACTGGTACTGTATGTCACCACCTATCAACCACTGGGAAAGTTGGGCTATGTCTTTCTGTTAAGTTACAGTGTAGGTGTGCTATATCTTGCTAAGTTACGGTGAAAGTTTTTTTCACCTGGTCAGTCACAAGGAAGGTTTACTAACGTATTTCATATGTTGGGTCATGGGGATGTTTGAGCTGTTAAGATACAGTGAAGGTGGATTGTTTACATTTTAAAGCAGTGGAGGCTGTTGGGAGGAGCTATAGGAGGACGTGTTTATTGTAATGGAAAAATGGAACAGTCCCAAACGTGGTTTCCATACGTTTGACGTGTTTGATATCGTTCCATTTATTCCATTACAATGAGCAAGTCCTCTTATAGCTCCTCCCTCCAGCCTCCTCTGATTGAAAGGTATACTAGGTACACAATGTATATGTCACCTGCATTGACGCCAGGTTTGTCTCTGTGTCGGATTCCTTCAGGAGCGCTGTCGTGAAGCTGAGCTGGAGCACTGGGTGCACGCAGGCCTGACGGCGAAAGAGAAGCGCGACGGCAAGAAGAGGACCAAACTCCCCGAGACGCCTAAGACTGCCGAGGAGATGTGGCAACAGAGCGTCATAGGAGACTACCTGGCCAAGTACAGGGTGAGAAAGAGTAACATTTTGTGTCCGCAAAACAGCCCTAGATTTATATTTATTTATGAATATACAGTCGTGTGACACAAGTATTGGTCTTCACAAAGTTCGCTGCTTCAGTGTTATGAGATATTTTTGTCAGATGTTACTATGGTATACTGAAGTATAATTACAAGCATTCCATAAGTGTCAAAGGCTTTTATTGACAATTACATTAAGTTTATGCAAAGACTCAATATTTGCAGTGTTGACCCTTCTTTTTCAAGACCTCTGCAATCCGCCCTGGCATGCTGTCAATTAACTTCTGGGCCACATCCTGACTGATGGCAGCCCATTCTTGCATAATCAATGCTTGGAGTTTGTCCGAATTTGTGGGTTTTTGTTTGTCCACCCGCCTCTTGAGGATCGACTACAAGTTCTCAATGGGATTAAGGTCTGGGGAGTTTCCTGGCCATGGACCCAAAATGTCGATGTTTTGTTCCCCGAGCCACTTAGTTATTACTTTTGCCTTTTGTCAAGGTGCTCCATCATGCTGGAAAAGGCATTGTTCGTCACCAAACTATTCTTGGATGGTTGGGAGAAGTTGCTCTCGGAGGATGTGTTGGTACCATTCTTTGTTCATGGCTGTGTTCTTAGGCAAAATTGTGAGTGAGCCCACTCCTTTGGCTGAGAAGCAACCCCACACATGAATGGTCTCAGGATGCTTTACTGTTGGCATGACACAGGACTGATGGTAACTCAATCATCAAGTTTGCAGATGACACAACAGGACAAGGTGTTTTCCGGATGCCCCAAACAATCGGAACGGGGATCCATCAGAGAAAATGATTTTACCCCAGTCCTCAGCAGTCCAATCCCTGTACCTTTTGCAGAATATCAGTATGTCTCTGATGTTTTTCCTGGAAAGAAGTGGCTTCTTTGCTGCCCTTCTTGACACCAGGCCATCCTCCAAAAGTCTTTGCCTCACTGTGCGGATGCCTGCTGCCATTCCTGAGCAAGCTCTGCACTGGTGGTGCCCCGATCCCGCAGCTGAATCAACTTTAGGAGACTTTCTTGGGGCGCCCTGACGCCTTCTTCACAACAATTGAACCTCTCTCCTTGAAGTTCTTGATGAGCCGATAAATGGTTGATTTAGGTGCAATCTTACTAGCAGCAATATCCTTGCCTGTGAAGCCCTTTTTGTGCAAAGCAATGATGACGGCATGTGTTTCCTTGCAGGTAACCATGGTTAACAGAGGAAGAACAATGATTTCAAGCACCTTTTTAAAGCTTCCAGTCTGTTATTCTAACTCAATCATCATGACAGAGTGATCTCCAGCCTTGTCCTCGTCAACACTCTCACCTGTGTTAAGGAGAGAATCACTGACATGATGGCCGCTGGTCCTTTTGTGGCAGGGCTGAAATGCAGTGGAAATGTTTTTTGGGGGATTAAGTACATTTTCATGGCAGCAGATTTTGTGAAAATTAGTATTTGTGTCATTCTCAAAACCTTTGACCACGACTGTACTGTAGGGCCATATACATTGTTATAGTTTTCTATCTGGTTTTAGTGTTTTACATTTAGATTAAAGTAGTTATTTTCCCCCAACACCATAACTTAAAAAAAAAAAATTTAAACACTGTATACCTTGGTGGGTCAAATCAAAAACCCTGCCGTACAGCATCTAGGAATGTGCTTTAATCCATACATTCCTAAGGAGGGATACAAATTCTGTGTCCCGTGTCTTCTGGTTACAGAGTGACCGCAAGAAGGCCCAGAGTGCCATGGAGTCGGCTTGGAAGGACATGGAGAAGAAGGAAAAGATCCCGTGGATCAAGAAGGCGGCTGAGGACCAGAAGCGTTACGAGGTTCAGTACCGGCCCGTGGTCAGTGACCAGATGTTTTGACCGCTGTCTTCTCCAGTTGTGCTGAAGAAATGTCAAAATGTTGGTCGCCCTCCCCACCCCTTCTCTTTCCTCTCCCTCCCCCATCCCTCCTCATCCCACACCCTCCTCCAAGCCACCCCTGACGGAGAGTGGAGTTGGGGGATCCGTCCCGTCTGGATGCGTTTGCGTGATCTGTTTCTTCTGCTTTCTGCCATTGTATGAGTCTTGACATTTGTGTGTATGGGTGTTTGTTTGCTGGATGTCACTGTTTGCACACTGTTGAAGTACACTGCTCAAAGAAATAAAGGGAACACTAAAATAACACATCCTTGATCTGAATGAATGAAATAATCTTATTAAATACTTTTTTCTTTACATAGTTGAATGTGCTGACAACAAAATCACACAAAAATTATCAATGGAAATCAAATGTATCAACCCATGGAGGTCTGGATTTGGAGTCACCCTCAAAATTAAAGTGGAAAACCACACTACAGGCTGATCCAACTTTGATGTAATGTCCTTAAAACAAGTCAAAATGAGGCTCAGTAGTGTGTGTGTGTGGCCTCCATGTGCCTGTATGACCTCCCTAAAACGCCTGGGCATGCTCCTGATGAGGTGGCGGATGGTCTCCTGAGGAATCTCCTCCCAGACCTGGACTAAAGCATCCGCCAACTCCTGGACAGTCTGTGGTGAGGCGTTGGTGGATGGAGCGAGACATGATGTCCCAGATGTGCTCAATTGGATTCAGGTCTGGGGAACGGGCGGGCCAGTCCATAGCATCAATGCCTTCCTCTTGCAGGAACTGCTGACACACTCCAGCCACATGAGGTCTAGCATTGTCTTGCATTAGGAGGAATCCAGGGCCAACCACACCAGCATATGGTCTCACAAGGGGTCTGAGGATCTCATCTCGGTACCTAATGGCAGTCAGGATACCTCTGGCAAGCACATGGAGGGCTGTGCGGCCCCCCAAAGAAATGCCACCCCACACCATGACTGACCCACCGCCAAACCGGTCATGCTGGAGGATGTTGCAGGCAGCAGAACGTTCTCCACGGCGTCTCCAGACTCTGTCACGTCTGTCACTCAGTGTGAACCTGCTTTCATCTGTGAAGAGGACAGGGCGCCAGTGGCGAATTTGCCAATCTTGGTGTTCTCTGGCAAATGCCAAACGCCAAACGTCCTGCACGGTGTTGGGCTGTAAGCACAACCCCCACCTGTGGACGTCGGGCCCTCATACCACCCTCATGGAGTCTGTTTCTGACCGTTTGAGCAGACACATGCACATTTGTGGCCTGCTGGAGGTCATTTTGCAGGGCTCTGGCAGTGCTCCTTCTGCTCCTCCTTGCACAAAGGCGGAGGTAGCAGTCCTGCTGCTGGGTTGTTGCCCTCCTACGGCCTCCTCCACGTCTCCTGATGTACTGGCCTGTCTCCTGGTAGCGCCTCCATGCTCTGGACACTACGCTGACAGACACAGCAAACCTTCTTGCCACAGCTCGCATTGTTGTGCCATCCTGGATGAGCTGCACTACCTGAGCCACTTGTGTGGGTTGTAGACTCCGTCTCATGCTACCACTAGAGTGAAAGCACCGCCAGCATTCAAAAGTGACCAAAACATCAGCCAGGAAGCATAGGAACTGAGAAGTGGTCTGTGGTCACCACCTGCAAAACCAGTCCTTTATTGGGGATGTCTTGCTAATTGCCTATAATTTCCACCTGTTGTCTATTCCATTTGCACAACAGCATGTGACATTTATTGTCAATCAGTGTTGCTTCCTAAGTGGACAGTTTGATTTCACAGAAGTGTGATTGACTTGGAGTTACATTGTGTTGTTTAAGTGTTCCCTTTATTTTTTTGAGCAGTGTATGTCATGGGTATTTCTAAAGATTATCCAATTAACTGTCCCTGTATTTTGTTGTGTGTAATTTTCATGAGCCATACCATTGCCCATATTGCTGACCTGGGTCAAATACTTTCAAATACTTGATTTAATTTGCCCGATACAATGGAACCCTTGTGATAGTATTCCAAGTATTTGACATGTACAGGACACCCAGGTCTGATGCAAGGTAATGTGTGTGTGTGTGTGTGGTGGACTGTGCTCGTGGTATAATGACAGTGCTTGTCCCGCAGAGGGAATTGTTGGAGTTTAGAACGCCCCAGTCAGGAGCAGGCCAGAGGAAACCCAAGTTTGAAGGGGAGCCCAAGAAGCCACCAGTGTGAGTATCCACACGCCGACTCTTTTGAGTGTTATTGATGTTACTGGTGTCTTTTTGTCATATGGTTTCTTTTCTTGGCTTATCCTGGCCCATGTTCTTTTACATTTCTTGTTTTACTTTGCTACGTCCATTTGCTACGTCTCTCCTTTTCCCCAAATGTCATCTGCTTTTCTTATTTTTCAACGACCTGCACTATCATTGTTTTTCTCCTTTTTTTAATGTCGTTCACCACCTTAATCAGGGACTTTAAGTCTAGAGGCTCTTAGATTCACTTACTTTTGTGTGTTGCTAATAGTTTTTCGTATAGGTCCCTTGCATGTCCTTTTATCAATTTATACAGTGCCTTCAGAAAGTATTCACACCCCTTGACTTTTTCCACATTTTGTTGTTACAGCCTGAATTTTTGGTCACTGGCCTACACACAAAACCCCATCATGTCAAAGTGTTATGATGTTTTTCGAAATGTTTACAAATTAATTAGAAATGAAAAGCTGATATGTCTTGAGTCAATAAGTATTCAACCCCTTTGTTATGGCAAGCCTAAATAAGTTCAGGAGTAAATATGTGCTTAATAAGTTTCATAAACTCACTCTGTGTGCAATAATAGTGTTTAACATTATTTTTGAATGTCTACCTTATCTCTGTACTCCACACATACAATTATCTGTAAGATCCCTCAGTCGAGCAGTGAATTTCAAACACAGATTCAACCACAAAGACCAGGGAGGTTTTCCAATGCCTTGCAAAGAAGGGCACCTATTGGTAGATTGGTACAAATAAAAAAAGCAGACATTGAATATTCCTTTGAGCATGGTGAAGTTATTAATTACACTTTGGATGGTGAATCAATTCACTTCACTTAGTCAACACAAAGATACAGGCGTCCTTCCTAACTCAGTTGCCGGAGAGGAAGGAAAACGCTCAGGGATTTCACCATGAGGCCAATGGTGACTTTAAAACAGTTACAGAGTTTAATGGCTGTGATAGGAGAAAACTGAGGATGGGTCAACAACATTGTAGTTACTCCACAACACTAACCTAACTGACAGTGAAAAGGAAGCTTGTACAGAATAAACATATTCCAAAACATGCATCCTGTTTGTGACAAGGCACTAAAGTAATCCTGCAAAAAAATGTGGCAAAGCAATTCACTTTTTGTCCTGTATACAAAATGTTATGTTTGGAGCAAATCTAATACAAAACATTACTGTGTACCATTCTCCATATTTTCAAGCATAGTTGTGGCTGAATTATGTTATGGGTATGCTTGTAATCGTTAAGAAGGAAAACCTGGTTCAGTCTGCTTTCCACCAGACACTGAGAGATTAATTCACCTTTGAGCAGGACAATAACTTAAAACACAAGGCCAAATCTACACTGGGGGTGCTTACTAAGAAGACAGTGAACGTTCTGAGTTACAGTTTTGACTTTAATCTGCTTGAAAATGGCAAGACTTAAATGGTTGTCTAGCAATGATCAACAACCAATTTGACAGAGCTTGACATTCTTTGAAAAAAATAATGGGCAATGGTTGCACAATCCAGGTGTGGAAAGCTCTTAGAGGCTTACCCAGAAAGACTCACAGGTGTACTCACTGCCAAAGTTGATTCTAACGTGTATTGACTCAGGGGGTTGAATACTTAACTAATCAAGATATGTTAGTGTTTTATTTTTCATATTGTGTTGTTCATGTTAGAATTTTTCTTCCACTTTGACATAACATAATATTTTGTGTAGATTGTTGACAATTAAATATATTTTAATCCCACTTTGTAACATAACAAAATGTGGGAAAAGTCAAGGGGTGTGAATACTTTCTGAAGGCACTGTAAATATGTATACCGAACAAAAATATAAACGCAACATGCAACAATTTTAAAGATTTTACTGAGTCAGTCAATTGAAATAAATAAATTAGGCCCTAATCTATGGATTTCACATGACTGGGAATAAAGATATACTTTTTTTTCTTAAAAAATAAAAGGTAGGGGCATGGGTCAGAAAACCAGTCAGTATCTGGGGAGACCACCATTTCCTCATGCAGTGCGACACATCTCCTTCGCATAGAGTTGATCAGGCTGTTGATTGTGGCCTGTGGAATTTTGTCCCACTCCTCTTCAATGGCTGTGCGAAGTTGCTGGATATTGCCGGGAACTGGAACACGCTGTCAATCCAGAGCATCCCAAACGTGCTCAATGGGTGACATGTCTGGTGGGTATGCAGGCCATGGAAGAACTGGGACATTTTCAGCTTCCAGGAATTGTGTAGTGTAGTGGCGGCAGGTAGCTTAGTGGCTAATCCCCGAGCCGACTAGGTGAAAAATCTGTCGATGTGCCCTTGAGGAAGGCACTTAACCCTAATTGCTCATGTAAGTCGCTCTGGATAAGAGCGTCTGCTAAATGACTAAAATGTAAATGTAAAAAATGTGTACTGATCCTTGCGCCGTGGGGCCGTGCATTATCATGCTGAAACATGAGGTGATGGTGGTGGATGAATGGCACGACAATGGGCCTCAGGATCTCGTCATGGTATCTCTGTGCATTCAAATTGCCATTGATAAAATGCAATAGTGTTTGTTGCCTGTAGCTTATGCCTGCCTGCCCATACCATAACCTCACCGCCACCATGGGGCACTTTGTTCACACCAGCAAACCGCTCACCCACACAACGCCATACACATAGTGTGCGGTTGTGAGGCCGGTTGGATGTACTGCCAAATTCTCTAAAATGATTTTGGAGGTGGCTTATGGTAAAGAAATGAATATTCAATTCTCTGGCAACAGCTCTGGTGGACATTCCTGCAGTCAGCATGCCAATTGCATGCTCCCTCAACTTGAGGCATCTGAGGCATTGTGTTGTGTGACAAAACTGCACATTTTAGAGTGGCCTTTTGTTGTCCCCAGCACAAGGTGCACCTGTGTAATGATCATGCTGTTTAATCAGCTATTTGATATGATACACCTGTCAGGTGGATGGATTATCTTGGCAAAGGAGAAATGCTCACTAACAGGGATGTAGTGTTGTTGTGTCTCTTGTCATGATGTGTGTTTTGTCCTATATTTTAATTTTTCATCCCGTCCCCGCAGGAGGCCTTTTGCCTTTTGGTAGGCCGTCATTGTAAATAAGAATTTGTTCTTTACTGACTTGCCTAGTTAAATAAAATAAAAACACATTTGTGCACAACATTTGAGAGAAATAAGCTTTTTGTGCATATGGAAAATTTCTGGGATCTTTTATTTTAGCTCATGAAACATGGGACACTTAACATGTTGCGTTTATATTTTTGTTCAGTGTATTTAGATGGACCTATGCCATTTTTTGCTCTTGGATTGCAGTTTGTGTTAGGGATGTGACAAATGGAAAACATTTAAACCGCTATTTTATTTATTGGTTAAAACTGCAGTATGTCACTTTTCGGGCGACCCAACCAAATTCACATAGAAATGTGAGTTATAGATCTGTCATTCTCATTGCAAGCAAGTCTAAAAAGCGATAGGTCTGTTCTATGTGCACTATTTCTATGCTTCCCGTTCTGAAGTTTAGTTTTTGCGTCTTTTACTTTCGGTTTTGTACACCAGCTTCAAACAGCTGAAAATACAATATTTTTGGTTATGGAAAATATATTTCACAGCAGTTTAGATGGTACAATGATTCACTACACTATACTTGCTTGTTTTGTTACATAAACTGAAAATAGGCAAACTATTAGAATTTTAGCAACTAGGAAATGGCGGAGCGATTTCTGCATAGTGTATCTTGAAAATAAGACATTTTCATAAAATTCCATGTCAAATCATATTGCCTGGTGTGACTGCTAGGGGGCGACATCTGGAATCTGCTTCGGGCAGGTGAAATCTTGTCCTGAAGACAACCGTTAATTCACGTTGACTCTAGTATTCCTTCCATTTCATTATGTGCATTAGCTACTCACAACAAAAAGTAAACCTAGCCAAGTGATCACAATTCTTCTCCCTACATTCTCTTTTCCCTCCATTACGTGACTCTCACTCAATTTGGATCCGACCACTCCCTCTACACATTAGGCCTAAAGAAATTACTGCCTATAAAAACTGATGGGCTACACAAACAAATGTAGACGAGCTACATTCCTTGCCAAATCAAGACCGCTTTACCACAAATTCCAAATGGACTGGTTGATTAAAGTAGGGAAATGTGTGTTCCAACCACGAGCTGCAGTTTGGAATAATAAATGAGTCTTGTCTAGGTTTGTTTTTGGATTTTTTGCAAACTGCTATATTGTGCCATTTGGAATAATTTCTGTAATCAACGCTTTTTTTTCTCCAACTGTTATAGATGTGTAGTGCTTTGTATCCGTGGCAAATAATTTGAAAGATGCTAAATATCCCCTCTTACTAATATTACAGCAGTGTTGCATTAGGTAGGCCTATTTGTTAAATATTTTCCCTTTATGATGAGGAGTGGGACCTGCTAGTGGTCGTTTTGTGATAACCACACTGTGATTTTGTAAAACATTTTGTGGAGAAAAAACCCTCATTGTTTTTAGTTTAGGGATTTTTCTTAATGTTAAGGGTTACATTTCATTTAAATGTCCACACCCTTAGTTTGTATTGACTGCTATGTGGGTGTAATTCATCTTGAATTAAACCATTCTCCCTGTCTCTCTCTCTCTCTGCAGGAGTGGCTACCAGATGTTCTCCCAGGAGCTGCTGACCAACGGCGAGCTGAACCACTTCAGCCTGAAGGAGCGCATGGTGGAGATCGGCAAGCGCTGGCACAAGCTCAGCCAGAGCCACAAGGACAAGTACAAAAAGCTGGTGGAGGAGCAGCAGATCGGGTACAAGGCCGAGCTGGAGGCCTGGGTCAAGGTAAGGGAGGGTAATCTTCGAGGTCATAGGTCAAAGAATGGCTATTTGTTAGACACCTTTTTGAACAGTGGACACCGAAGGTCGCCTTGCCTGAAAATAATCAAATAAGCATTCAAATATCAAAAGGAACGAGCCAGATCGCATAAGGATACATTGATACAAGACGCATACTCAGAACCTGTATTGTTGTATTTATTCTTCAAAAATCATTAAACAGTTGAAATGATAGATCAAATGTTAGCGACAGCACCTTTGGAAGAAATCAGTCTTTTTATTTGGTCATTTCTTCCCCCTTACTCTTTTCCCCCATCTTTCTTTCTCTCGTCCCCTTCAGTCTCTCTCTCCCCAGGAGCGAGCGGTTTATAGAGAGTTCTCCACCACGGTGAGAAACACTCATTTAACATAGCACTTCATATACAATGCCCCAAACACACACTAATGCTATAATAGTTGTATTCCCCATTCACAGCCTTCATATTCCATAGCTACAGCTACTCTCTTCTCTGTAGCTGGAGTACTAAAAACCATACAACAAATATATATTTTGTTAGATGCCCGCTTGTTCTGTCTTTGTAGCCTGATGTGACTGCAATAGTGACTATCTGTATGCACAAGCGGGCATCTAACATTATTGCATTTGAATGGCAAAATAACATAATTATATTAGCATCTAGCTACTAATCATCATTGCTTTGAGCTTGAACCGTGTTTGTGTGCCGCCCACCCTACATATTTTCACCCTCCTGTCCATTCTCCCTCTCCGTCCTCCATCTCTCCCTCACCACCCACCCACCGTCCTCCATCTCTCCCTCACCACCCACCCACCGTCCTCCATCTCTCCCTCACCACCCACCCACCGTCCTCCATCTCTCCCTCACCCACCGTCCTCCATCTCTCCCTCACCACCCACCCACCGTCCTCCATCTCTCCCTCACCACCCACCCACCGTCCTCCATCTCTCCCTCACCACCCACCCACCGTCCTCCATCTCTCCCTCACCACCCACCCACCGTCCTCCATCTCTCCCTCACCACCCACCCACCGTCCTCCATCTCTCCCTCACCACCCACCCACCGTCCTCCATCTCTCCCTCACCACCCACCCACCGTCCTCCATCTCTCCCTCACCACCCACCCACCGTCCTCCATCTCTCCCTCACCACCCACCCACCGTCCTCCATCTCCCCCCTCACCACCCACCCACCGTCCTCCATCTCCCCCTCACCACCCACCCACCGTCCTCCATCTCCCCCTCACCACCCACCCACCGTCCTCCATCTCTCCCTCACCACCCACCCACCGTCCTCCATCTCTCCCTCACCACCCACCCACCGTCCTCCATCTCTCCCTCACCACCCACCCACCGTCCTCCATCTCTCCCTCACCACCCACCCACCGTCCTCCATCTCTCCCTCACCACCCACCCACCGTCCTCCATCTCTCCCTCACCACCCACCCACCGTCCTCCATCTCTCCCTCACCACCCACCCACCGTCCTCCATCTCTCCCTCACCCACCGTCCTCCATCTCTCCCTCACCCACCGTCCTCCATCTCTCCCTCACCCACCGTCCTCCATCTCTCCCTCACCACCCACCCACCGTCCTCCATCTCTCCCTCACCACCCACCCACCGTCCTCCATCTCTCCCTCACCACCCACCCACCGTCCTCCATCTCCCCCTCACCACCCACCCACCGTCCTCCATCTCCCCCCTCACCACCCACCCACCGTCCTCCATCTCCCCCTCACCACCCACCCACCGTCCTCCATCTCTCCCTCACCACCCACCCACCGTCCTCCATCTCTCCCTCACCACCCACCCACCGTCCTCCATCTCTCCCTCACCACCCACCCACCGTCCTCCATCTCTCCCTCACCACCCACCCACCGTCCTCCATCTCTCCCTCACCACCCACCCACCGTCCTCCATCTCTCCCTCACCACCCACCCACCGTCCTCCATCTCTCCCTCACCACCCACCCACCGTCCTCCATCTCTCCCTCACCACCCACCCACCGTCCTCCATCTCTCCCTCACCACCCACCCACCGTCCTCCATCTCTCCCTCACCACCCACCCACCGTCCTCCATCTCTCCCTCACCACCCACCCACCGTCCTCCATCTCTCCCTCACCACCCACCCACCGTCCTCCATCTCTCCCTCACCACCCACCCACCGTCCTCCATCTCTCCCTCACCACCCACCCACCGTCCTCCATCTCTCCCTCACCACCCACCCACCGTCCTCCATCTCTCCCTCACCACCCACCCACCGTCCTCCATCTCTCCCTCACCACCCACCCACCGTCCTCCATCTCTCCCTCACCACCCACCCACCGTCCTCCATCTCTCCCTCACCACCCACCCACCGTCCTCCATCTCTCCCTCACCACCCACCCACCGTCCTCCATCTCTCCCTCACCACCCACCCACCGTCCTCCATCTCTCCCTCACCACCCACCCACCGTCCTCCATCTCTCCCTCACCACCCACCCACCGTCCTCCATCTCTCCCTCACCACCCACCCACCGTCCTCCATCTCTCCCTCACCACCCACCCACCGTCCTCCATCTCTCCCTCACCACCCACCCACCGTCCTCCATCTCTCCCTCACCACCCACCCACCGTCCTCCATCTCTCCCTCACCACCCACCCACCGTCCTCCATCTCTCCCTCACCACCCACCCACCGTCCTCCATCTCTCCCTCACCACCCACCCACCGTCCTCCATCTCTCCCTCACCACCCACCCACCGTCCTCCATCTCTCCCTCACCACCCACCCACCGTCCTCCATCTCTCCCTCACCCACCGTCCTCCATCTCTCCCTCACCCACCGTCCTCCATCTCTCCCTCACCCACCGTCCTCCATCTCCCCCTCACCACCCACCCCCCGTCCTCCATCTCTCCCTCACCACCCACCCACTGTCCTCCATCTCTCCCTCACCCACCGTCCTCCATCTCTCCCTCACCCACCGTCCTCCATCTCTCCCTCACCACCCACCCACTGTCCTCCATCTCTCCCTCACCACCCACCCACCCCCTCCCTTCTCGCTTCCCCCATGCAGAAACGGCGGAGCACCACCAAGGTGCGGGGGGCCCAGGGGGCCAAGGTGTGCGTGACGGCGACAGTGAAGGGGAAGGCGGTAGGTGCCAGAGCCGCAGCAGCAGGGGTCGGGGGGGGCAAGCGGGCCATGGCGTACCGGGCCAAGGTAACTCCGACGCTCTCGCCAGACTGCTTCTCTCACACACACACACAGAGACGGAGATATACAGGCGTGCACTCAAAATCCACGCACTCACACACAGAAGCATTAGTCACACTCACTCAGTCCCTTACACACAAACACTCTGATTTTGAGGCAGTGGCATGTGCATGGGTGGTGGTCAGGCTGTGGTACCCTGGGCTGTGTGTGGGCTCCTGCCATTTTAATGGTTTAAAAACCAAATTATTTTAATCAACTGTGTAGTGCTAGGGCAAAAACCAAAACGTGCACCCAGGGGAGTCCCAGTACTGAGTTTGGGAAACCCTGAGTTAAGGTAGATCGTCAAGACCTGGATTCCTCTGTGGGCTTTAGCAGTCCCTACTGTGATTAAGGCTCAAACAGTCTGCATTTTGTCTGTGGCAGTATGACACTGGTTACTCGTACATTTTGCTGTGTCTTACGTGCTTTTACGTCAGTACGTTTTTAGTTAGTGTGTTTTAACCTGTTATCATCGGAGGGTGTTTGTGTGCGTGGTATATGTTATGCTATCGTGTTTGTGTCCTGTAATTGTGTATTCCATGTGCCGTTATAAGCATGTATACTGTGCACGTCTGTGTGACATTCTGTAAACATGCGAGTTTGCGGTAAAGGCGTGACCCTGTGCTCTCCAGCAGGATACGTCCGACTCGGACGATGACAAGACGGACTCGTCAGACTCTGATGACGACGAAGAATCGTCCGGCAGCTCCGACAGTGAAGATGACGACGATGATGAGGTGAATTTTCTAAGCCAAAGGTCATCGGCACTATGCTTTAGTGCAGACTTGGGTCAAATACATAAGCAAAATATAAAAGTATTTGAGGTGGGCAAACCAAATCAAACACAGCACTAATAGTCAAATGTATTTGACCCAGATGTTCTACTGTCTCTGTCCTCTAGAATGATGATGACGACGACCCATCCGAGGGCTCCAGCAGCTCTTCCTCAGAGGACAGCAGTGACTCGGACTCAGACTAGCCACCCCCCCCCAAATAGGAGGGGCTGTGCGGGACACGCCTCCTCACAAGTCAGGCGCAGTCACAGCGGCGTCATCAAGTCGCTCACACGTTGGCTCCGCCCACCTCTTTCTCACAAGGAGAAATGAGAGACGGGAGAGAGTGAGACTGAGGGAAGAAATAAAGGGAGGAATGGAAAAGTCATGCTCCCACCGTTGTTGACCCGGAGCACTTTTATTCAACTGGGACAAGATCTCTTTTACAGGGGCTTTGTTACGTGTTCAATGCCTTTCTAGGTGTTTATTATGAACTTGTGGCAACATTTTCTTTTTTTAAACTTTTGAGAAGGAAATTTCTAATTAAAGCAGTTTAGGCTTTTTTGAACAAGAATGGTTTCTACAGAGTTTGACTGGGAGGGGCATATTGAGGAGTTTGCTGTTTTTTTTGTCCTTGGGTCTAACAGTCCGTGCAGAGGGAGGACTGTTGCTGCTTTCCCTCCATTGAAACATCTGGTCAAACCCTCAAAAATAAAATGCACTTTTTTCTCTTGAATTCTTCTTGTGTGATTTCAACCTTTTAATGGATGTATATTTGATTGTACTGGATTTAAAGCTTTTCAATGTAAGAGAGAAAGAAGTATGCTCAGCTCTGTTACTAATATAGTACACTACATTTAGCCAGAACTTATGCTGTGTTCATAACCAAGTGGTATTTACAACATATGACTGGGAAAAATCCACTTGAATGCGTAATTACTAGTGGGAAACTCGTCTATCATCCCTGAGCTCCAACTTTTCACACATGCTGACCGCGATAACAGCAGTTTCAACAGTTACATGCAACAAAACATTTATAAAAAGTTTAAAGCACGTGAATGCATCCAACTGATATTTACTAGCTTCCCACTTGGGCATTAATGCAGCATTAGACCTAAGAAGTATTGCACATTTCTAGGAAGGGACGATCCACTCAATACAGCCATACCTTTTTCCACTAACCTTGGCTGTAGTCGATTTCCCAAAGACAATTTTAGATACCTGTATGTATTAAGCTTTAGTATTTGACAACGATTTATAAACAACTGATATTACAAAAGTATCCCTTTCTGAAGAACGCGTCTGCATAAGATCTTAAAGGTCACGTAATTGCAGCTAAAGCTACTTTTAAAGCGACCTGACCAAATTCACATAGAAATGTGTTATAGATCCATCATTCTAATTGAAAGCAATTCTAAGAAGTGGTAGATCTGTTCTGTGCGTGCCATTTCTATGCTTTCCGTCTTCTACTTTCGGTTTTTTACACCAGTTTCAAACAGCTGAAAATACAATATTTTTCATTATGGAAAATATATTTCACAGCGGTTTAGATGGTACAATGATTCTCTACACTATATACTTGCTTGTTTAGTCACAAACTGAAATTAGGCTAACTATTAGAATATTAGCAACCAGGAAATGGCCGAGTGATTTCTGCATAGTGCACCTTTAAATTCAGTTTTTCTGATGCAGCAAAATGTTACATCTAATAGTCATGTAACTTAGAAAGCAATTTGACAATTTTCCTAGTGATTTAAATGAATCACAACAGCTTTCCATTTTACAATCAAATTACAAAAAAGTATTGTATGGTTGCAAGTGTAATACAAATGCAACTGTTAGAAATTGCTCATACTTTTTTTCTTCTATGTAAAATGTACATTTCTGCAGTACATACAATTCACGTCCTCTTTGTTACCCAACAAATTGATATTATTTTCATACATATTTCACACAAAAAAATGACAGACATTGCTTTTATGTTTTTATATACATTTTTATACAGACATTTCAATATGTATATATATAAACAATCTTTCTCAACCTTGTCTTTCCCCACTCTCACATCCCCTGTACCAAAGGAGTGATACCAATAGCAATAAATAAATACAAAGACTCGAAACCACCTGTGCATTATGCATTTATAGTGCCTACTATCACAGCCGTAGTGCTTTGTAAAGACTTGCAACAAGCATTCAGAACAGCCCATGAATCCTTACAAATGCATTCGTTAATATAAACCCCTAAATTCGATGTCCGCACCCCCCCTAATTAGCATAATAAAAACATCCCCATAAAAATCTGTCAGTTTACGCTGGAGATCTGTTTCATTTGCATCAATCCACAGCACTCGTCTATGTCACACTTCCGCATCTGCGGTGAAAGACAGAGCTGGCGCGGTGTTTGTCAGACCATGAGACATCCCAAAGATCGGTCTTCTCACAAGATAGTCTGTAGCGTCCAAACGGTTTGGCCTACAAACTATTATGAACCCTCTATGGAAAGATGACTCTCACAAACACGTCGGTTGTTTTGGCCTCACAAAAAATAAGGGGTTAGATACGTGTAAAAAAAATATATATATGTTTTACACAAATCCTGATCTTTCAAATAAAGGACAGACACTTCAGAACAAACTTCCTTTAGATTTTTTTTGGGGTGGCTAGCTGTTTCATGTAGTGAATCTGTATGGGCTAACAGTTGTAAGGTGTTGATAAAACAAGTTTACTGGAGAACGGAGACCAAGTAGAGACTTTTGGACGAGGTGGATAATTGTATAATATAAGGCAGTTTATTCAGAGGTAAAGATATCTGTAAATAGCGTGCACGGACCCGTTCGTCAACCTCGTAGGGAGATATCTGAGAGCGCGCCTCTAAACATTGTGTGCTGACATTTTATACAATAAAATAAAGTAGGTTGATTCTAGTAGTTCTGATCTTCTGATTGGTCCTGATGAGTTGGTCGAGGTCACTTCCATTGCATTGGCTCTGAGTCGGGTTGTCTGTCTTCAGATGTTCAGCCTAAAAGAAGGGGGTTTTTGTGTGTGTGTGCTTAACAATGATATGTGTGTGTATGTGTGTGTATGTGTGTGTGTGTGTATGTGTGTGTGTATGTGTGTGTGTGTGTATGTGTGTGTATGTGTGTGTGTGTGTATGTGTGTATGTGTGTGTGTGTATGTGTGTATGTTTAACAATGATGATGTGTGTGTGTGTGTGTATGTGTGTGTGTGTGGGGGGGTGTGTGTGTGTATGTCCTCAGAGCAATAACTCGTGAGTTTGGGTGAACTGGGAGACCTATGGCGTGGGTGTTGTCCATAGCCACCTGCTGATAAGGCCGACAAGATAGAAGTCTTTGTGCATTGTATTAAATACGAAGCCCCAACACAAGATGGGTCATGCACATGATTTTAGTCAGACCAAGCTATAACATAATATATTTACTACGACAAATCCCTCTCTTCACGTCTCCCCAGAGACGTGACCAAGTAACAGTAAAGAAGGAAAACTTAAGACGTGACACAAGCTAACAGTGTAATTGGCAAAATAGGGAAAACTTTATCAGAAGATAAAGTTTTGATTCCCCCTCTTCACGTCTCACAAGAGACGTGACATAAAGCTTAAATGCTGCAATTTGGCAAAATAGGGAAAACTTTATCAGAAGATAAAGTTTTACATTCCCCCTCTTCACGTCTCACAAGAGACGTGACAAAAAGCTTAAATGCTGCAATTGGCAAAATAGGGAAAACTTTATCAGAAGATAAAGTTTTACATTCCCCCTCTTCACGTCTCACAAGAGATGTGACAAAAAGCTTAAATGCTATTCATCATCCAGATATCCTTGGTCAGCATCGTCAATAGCAAGCAAAGGAAACATCTGACCGTTATCTGCAGGATGTGGATCAATAGCGGTGGTTATAATCCTGGTTGTCAGCGTCCGTATGCATGGAATGCAACAGCATCCACAAAGCACTAGAACTGCCGCAAAAACAGAGATGGATACAAGTATAGAAGAAACAAGCGTTTTATATTTACCAAACGCATCCATCCAAGAGTCCCACATTGAAGTATCCACCCCTGAGTGACTCTTCATTTTGCCATTAAGAGTTCGTAACCCTTCCAGGGCGACAGTCAAGCTGCCATCTGTGGCTGTATTGTTGGGAATAAAGGTACAACATTGTTCACCAAACATAGCACATACTCCTCCTTTTTCAGCCAGGAGCATGTCGACAGCAATACGATTTTGGAAAGCCATGAGAGAGGTCGCAGCCAACTGGCCATGCACCACCTCAAAACCTTGTTGTGTCCAATTGCCTAATTTTTGAACATTAAAATGGACATAATTGATTCTGTCAACATTTTTATTAATTGTGCACCACCAGCAAAATGAAGATTCAAAACCTGCGGCTACTTGGTCAATCAATTTATACTCATCTGGTACCCCCCTAGGGACCCCAATTGCATCAATGTAGGTTGGGTCCCCATGAGTAGGGCCCACAGCGCGCCTGGTCCTGGTAGGATTTAAGTCAGACACATGGGTCACCAGCTCCTGAACACCTGTTGGATACACAGAAATTGGTAGCAAAAGAGAGACTAGTGCACAGGTGCCTGTGGCATTTCCAGGCAGTCCATCAAACAGATGAACGCCTCCACACCACCACCAGACATCAGCCCTGGAAACAGGTTTAAACTCAGCATTAGGCGTATAGATAAACCGACACCATCCAACAGGTACCATACCCAACAATGGTAGACCTTTCGTGAGATTAACACAGGTAAAGTTAGCTCTAGCCACCTGATAGGAAAAAATTGGTTTCTTAGTTGCTTTAGTAACCAAGGGATGAACTACGTCCCATAGTGTACAATTGGCGGAAGGGTTGTCATGTTTCATGACAGACAGGAAGCATTCTGGCGTAATGGCGGCAGGGATAATGCGAAGCAATGGCCGTGCCTCCATACAAACCACACAACTCTGATGAGTCACCTTTGCCGCTTCCTCAGTCAACAAGAGCCAGTTGTTAGAAAGGCCGGAGACACCTGTAGCGGTCAGGATTGCATCATCCAAAGTAGGTGGAGTGGTAAGTAAAATAATAGAATTATTCTTATTACCATTTTCATTAATAGCCTGTGCTTTTGTGTTATTAATATGACAAATTCGAACCTTCCAATAGACTGGTGCAGTGGTACAGCTTTCATAAGGAGCAAGTCTAAAGTCCTGGCAGCCTAATGCAATACCAGGATAGATAGTAAATTTGAGTCCTTTAGAGTTTTTTGTCAAAGTCAAGAGTTTCCTCCATTGTTTTCCTAATGTAGTGGAGGTGCAACTGGACCAGTCATAATTAGTCTCACATACCAAGTTTGTCCAAGTCCAATCGCTATGGGTGTCCCCCACTGTCATATACCAGTCCCAGTCACGGTAGTAGGTCAGTTTTCTGAAGTCTACCCACGGCACTGTCGCAGTAGTGGTAACATTAAAGGGTATACATAATGTGGTGCTTCTATACAATTGTCTGGGCCTACAGGAAAGGGTGTTAGAGACAACTTGTCGTTTATTTACGTGGTGGCTGTGGCTTACATTCTGATCTGGGCTCAATGTGTCGGAGTGCAGGTTGGTCGGACGTATGGTTGTGGCATTGAATGTGTCGTTAGGTTTACTAGTGGGTGTAATGGGTGTCTGTGTCATGTGCTGTACTGACCAGAGTATGATTCCTAGAGTAACCCCAATAGTTACAATCAACAAAACAAGGAGTGGAGCAGAGCACCCCAGTCTCTCCCATGGTGGTCTGTCCCTCCTCTGTCTTTCCCCTCCAGTATCTGAAGATGGGAGTCTCCTCCACATATTCAGATAGTGTTGGTGTCAAGAATTTGATCCGAATTTAATGTGATTAAATCACTTCTGACTTCAGTCAGGGTTCTGGAAGGAGTTGGTGCTGGTGTACAATGTGTCAAGTGGTGCCAAGGTGCGCCTGATTTACCTTTGACCTGGACTGAGTGTGAAGTAACCTCCTTCACTTCGTACGGTCCAGTCCACCTGGGATCTTGCCACTTTCTCTTGTGAACCTTGATCCTTACCCAGTCGCCAACTTTTACCTTCAGCAGCGCCGGATCTCCCGTCAGCTCCCCCTCTTGGACCTTGTGAATCTGTTTGGAGAGAGCTGCAGAGAGCTCCGTTAGTTTTCTCACATATTCAGACATTACAATTTGTTGTACATCAAGGGCGGGCATATGACCTCCCTCCCTTGGTGGACCAGGCATGACTCTACCAGTCATAATCTCATGTGGAGAGAGATGGGTGCCTGCTCCTGGAGAGGCTCTCATGGCCATCAACGCCAGGGGCAGAGCTTCAACCCACGTCAACTTTGAACCTGCACATACCTTGGCTATCTTAGCCTTCAAAGTTTGATTGGCGCGTTCCACGAGGCCCTGAGATTGCGGCCGGTACACAGACCCAAACTTGTGCACAATGCCGAACCTCTCCTCCACCTGTCTCAGGTGTTGGTTACTGAAATGGGACCCGTTGTCGGATCGAATTTGTCTTGGAACCCCATACCTTGGTATGAGTTCAGTCTGCAGCCACTTAATAACTGACCTAGCATCCTCACGTGCTGTTGGTATTGCCTCAACCCATTTGGAGAATCGATCTACCATTACCAATAAGTACCTTTTCCCATTAGTTACATTATCAGCCCCCATGTCAGTGTAATCTATGCTAATGTCCTGAAAACATGCATTAGGTACTGGGTATGAACCCATGGGTGTTTGGAAAGGTTTCTTTGGGTTGTGGCTGCCACAAATGCTGCACTCATCACAAAACAAGTCTGTCATGTCCTTAATGTGTGGGTGCCACCAAATATGGGAAACCTTCTGTAAAGTTTTGAGTTTCCCTTCATGGGTGGGCCCATGAGCCTCACGTATCAGCTCGGGGCAGAGATTAGCTGGGGCCACCAACCTGCCGTCATGGCATCTCCAAAGTTCATCAGGTCCTTTGGTGGCTCCCATCTGTCCCCATACCGAGTGCTCATACGGGCCCGCTGTGAATTGTAGTTCCTTTATGTGTTGGTCTGTGAGTTCTGTTCTAGCTGGTTGAGTCTGCAGCACCATCTGTCTTGGAGTGTAGCCCCCAGCTTTCTTGGCTGCTTTGTCAGCTGCGTCATTTCCCTCGCTGACTTTGTTCTTGAGTTGCTGATGTCCTTTGCACTTCATGATGGCCACCTGCTCAGGTAGTGAGACTGCTTTTATCAGTCTCTCCATTTGTGCCTTGTGTTTGATCGGAAGGTTTCCTGTTGTGGTGAAGTTACGTCTGACCCATTGTGGTCCATCTGTATGGACTGCTCCATGAGCATATGCTGAGTCAGTGTAGATGTTCACAGTCTTTCCTTCAGCCTTTTCCAGGGCTTGAGTCAAACCAATGATCTCGGCTAGTTGGGCTGAGGCAGGTTGTGGGATGATGTCTGATTCCAGGGTCACGTGTGACCCGTCTGGAAGCTGCTGTACCACTGCATATGCTGCTATGTTCCCTTCTTCTCCTCTATAGCAGCATCCATCGGTGTACAACCATAGATCAGGATTGGTAAGGGGTTCGTTTCCCAAGTCTGGTCGCAGTTTCAGTTCCTGTGCCGCTCTCTCTTCGCAGGAGTGTGCCAACCCTTCTTCTGCATTGAGTGCGTCTGCCATGTTTTTGTCGGTGTTGACAAAAGTAATGTGTGATTGGGTGCATTTATTCTGGATTTTGTTCTTTCTTTCAGCGCTGAACGTGAATTCCTTGCTCATCAGATATGCTGCAACCCCCATGGTGCGTATGGATTTCCAATTTGTGGCACATTACCAGGTGGGCGGTTTTTTCAATAGCTTTTGCCACTGCAGCCACGTACCTGGAACATGTTGTCTGACCTGCTTCAATATGGTCCAACTTAGAGGAATGATACATCAGTACTCTTCTCTCCCCCCTCTTGTTTCTGAAAAAGGATGGAAGAAGTGAACCCCTCCTTTTCAGAAACATCAAGATGAAATTTGTTTTTGTAGTCGGGTGCTGTCAGAGCTGCTGCCACCGAGAGATCGGTTTTTAGGAGAGCAAACGCTGTTGATGCTTCAGGTGTCCAGGTAAGTGAGGAGTGTAAGTTTCTTGGTCCTGCTTCTCTCACTATTTCTCTCAGTGGTTCAGTCCTGGATGTGTAGTCAGGGATGTGGGTACGGCTGTACCCTGTCAACCCAAGGAAGGACAACATGCCTGACACTGTGGTGGGACGTGGATGATGGAGTATGGAATCTCGGTGGGATTTCGAGAGACCAGCACCTTCTCCTGAGATTTCTCTGCCAAGGAAAAGGACAGTTCTGCGACAGGACTGGACTTTGCTCATTTTGACCTTGTAGCCTTTGACAGCCAAGAAGTCAAGTAGGGTTTTTGTCATTTGTAGACAGAGATCAGATGTGGGAGCCCCCAGCAAAAGGTCGTCTACATATTGGATGAGTATCACTCCTTCAGGGATTTTCAATTCAGTCAGGTGTGTCTTTAGGATATGATTGAAGATTCCGGGAGAACACCTGTAACCCTGTGGAAGAACCGAATACGTATACTGTTGATGTTCATATGTGAAGGCAAAGAGAGGCTGTGAAGCCTCATCCAGTGGAATGCTGAAGAAGGCATTAGCCAGATCCACAACGGTGAAGTATTGGTGTTTTGGTGAGAGATTACTCAGTGTAATGTGAGGGTCAGGGACAGGTAGGTCAATGGGTGCAGTGACGTCGTTCACTGCTCGGAAGTCTTGTACCATCCGGTATGTTTCGCCTCCTGCTTTCAAGACTGGTAAGATTGGTGTGTTCCATGGAGACACAGTGCGATATATGACACGAGCTCCCAACAACCCATCTATGGTTGGTTTGATCCCCATGGTCTGTTCAGGTTTCAGACGGTACTGTGTTCGGTAGATAGGAATTTGATCAGGGTTGAGTAAGGTGATGGTGACTGGTGCCACCTGTAGTTGTCCAACATCAAATGGGGTGTGTGTCCATATGCCTTCATCAATGGTGGAAAGCAGTGCTTGTGATGAGGGGTGGTCTGTGTAAGGTTTACCATGGTGTCTTGGGAGAGTCAAACGTTCAGGAAGGCAATGTTCCTCTGTGTCAACTGTCATAAACCTCCACATGTTCTCAGTGGTGGCTTTGGTTATTCCTGGAGTTTGGGTGGTTTCCCACTGGAGTTTGGATGCTCTTCTGATCATAGGCCCAAGGCTCCTTGCTTCAAAACCGTTTCCAACTGCCAGTGTAACATGGGGAGCAGATTCTTCGCCCAGTAGGTACCAGGATTTCAAATGGGAAGGTAGGATAACCGGAGCAGCCACTCCTTCCTGTCCACACACTATGGTACAACATCTGATTGTTGGTGTCAGGTGCATCATGTTTTCATCCCAGTCATCGGTATATGGGTTGACATCATTATCAGTCACATTAAGTGTACAGTGGATTTCAGCTTGAGGAGTCTTGTATGGGTGAAATGTGTAAATGAGTTGTCTCAGCTGGTTGAACTTGAATTGAACCTCAGGGGTTCCTTGGCCGGATTCGATGCACTTCAACCAGTATATTTCTTGGGTCAGGGAGAGCACTGGAGTTGGGATGATGGGTAGCATCAGCACCCTAACTGGATGAACTGGTGTGGAGGTAATGGGATCAATGGAAACCTCCACACCCTTTTCGGTAAGGTAGATTGAACATTTCAGTTTGCACAATAGGTCCCTTCCTAATAGGTTGATTGGACAGTTGGGACAATATAGGAATTGATGCTTCAAATTGGAAGGGCCCCATTGGAAGAGCAATGGTATGGTCTTAGTGCCATGTTCCCCACTAGGTGTCCTCCTTGCACCACGAACACAGGCGCTTGTACCACTGCAGGACTTAGGAATGGGTTATAAGGGTTAGTTGGAGGAGTGGGTGTGTATGCGGGTGGTGTGCTCTTCGCTTCCTGTGGCAGGGTCGGATACAGTGGTGCTGAGGGCGCTGGTATGTCACTCATGGACTGTGTCCCCACTATTGGTGTTGTCTCAGTTGTGGGTTCAATCACCACACCCATCATGTCTGGTTTCTTGTATGGGTGTGCTCGTCGTGTTTCCTCAATTGCCCACGTACCTATCCTTAGCTCAGCCTCTGCTCTCTCTATGTGTTTAGTCCCTTCCTTCTTGAATAAGTGAGACTTATTCCTTTTCACTTCACTTTCTGTTCCTTCCCTCACTGCCTCCCCTAGCTCTATCTCCATAGAGGTGAGTTGCCCTTTAGACGGGGCACCCCCGCTAAAGTAACCTGCCTGTGTCCATTTGAGTTTCACTCCCTCCCACACTTTCTTTACTGTCTTATACTGTTCTTTCCCTCCCGCTCTATCCTGTATTCTTTGATCTAGATATTCATTAAATTTGAGTTTTGGGACGGTAGTGGTTGCCATGGTTATACAGTTTATTAGACTATCTTGGTGCTCTTAGCCCGTCACTGGCCGAATCCAGCAATGTATTCTTGGCGCTGACTGAGATTTATCTCTGATGTCCCACCCTCGTACACAAAAAATGTTCAATGCTTTATTATTAGGAATTATTTTGCAAAAGGTATTATTGTTTTTCAATTATTCGAATTATTATATATTTTCCCAAAAGGTATCAGAACCGCCCTTTTGGAACAATATATTAACAAACCCGAGCGCTCCCAAAACAATCATCAATTTAATCCCATGAATTATTTTGCAAAAGTTATTATTGTCTTTCAGGTACTCGAGCTATTATATACTTTCCCAAAAGGTATCAGAATCGCCCTTTTGGAAGAATACATTAACAAACCCAAGCGCTCCTAAAATAATTATCAATCTAATTCTAGGGATTTATTTAGCAAAAGTTATTATTGTTTTTCAGGTATTCGAGTTATTATATATTTTCCCAAAAGGTATCAGAATCGCCCTTTTGGAACAATATATTAGCAAACTCGAGCGCTCCCAAAATAATTATCAATTTAATTTTGGGAATTATTGAAATACCAACACCGCAAGAGGGAAAAAGTTCAAGTCAGCTTTTAGCGCAGCGGCTACATAACAGGCAAAATAGGACTCGGTGGTCCTCTTAAAAGTTATCAACTAGTTAGTCTCATGAAACGGCCAATCTTACACAACATTCAGGTTATCATTTCAACAATTACATTTTTCATTACATATCAGCATCAACACACGAATTCAGTTTAAGTTCCTCACAGTACATATAGTTGAGTGCCACGTCAACCAAATTGCCCGACTATCTGAACTTGTATTTTTTTTTTTTTTTTTTTTGATTCTCCTCAAGGAGACTCCCAGTCGTTTAAACCATTCAACTGGCGTCTAGTCGGGAGAACCTTTTCTGGACTTGGATTCTCACGGAATTAACTCAACCCGACTATCTGAATCTTTTTATCAAGTCACCAGATCCTTCTCTTGTGGATCAAATAAAAGGGTCCATCGCTTGTGAACCAAAAACTGTAATAGGCTTCTCACTAGAAAGCCGCATTTCAACAGGAAATAAAACCACTGTAACTAGACTTCTTCTCTTAGAGTCACATTTCAACAGTAAAAACCTAAGATTTCAGATATCGACAGTAAAAATAAAAGGGTCTGTCTCTCGTGAACCACAACCTCTGTAACTAGACTCTTCTCTAGAGTCACATTTCAACAGTAAAAATAAAAGGGTCCATTTCTAGTGAACCAAACCTCTGTAAATAGACTCCTCACTAGAGAATCACATTTCAACAGAAAATAAAAGTCGGTCCTTCTCTTGTGAACCACTGTAACTAGACTCCTCTCTAGAGAGTCACATTTCAACAGTAAAAAGCCTAAGATTTCAGATATCTTTACACATGTGCCTTTTGAGTCATAATAGATATGTTATAAATTTCACAGTAATCCATACTCACACCCAGTACTACTGATCATAATTTGGGTTTATCCTACAATACAATATGCAGATTTTGTTTTAACAGGTTCTGCTTACCTTTGTATTGACGGCCGTCTAGATCAGTTTCCTGAGGCGAGCTGGATTCCCGGCTGCTCCTGCGGACAGGTCACCCGTCCTTTCAGATCCGTCTCTTACTTGTCTCCTGTCTCTATCAACTTTTATGGACCGAATTCAGAGTTAGAAAACCCTCCTCTGCTACCAAGTTTTGTTGATAAAACAAGTTTACTGGAGAACGGAGACCAAGTAGAGACTTTTGGACGAGGTGGATAATTGTATAATATAAGGCAGTTTATTCAGAGGTAAAGATATCTGTAAATAGCGTGCACGGACCCGTTCGTCAACCTCGTAGGGAGATATCTGAGAGCGCGCCTCTAAACATTGTGTGCTGACATTTTATACAATAAAATAAAGTAGGTTGATTCTAGTAGTTCTGATCTTCTGATTGGTCCTGATGAGTTGGTCGAGGTCACTTCCATTGCATTGGCTCTGAGTCGGGTTGTCTGTCTTCAGATGTTCAGCCTAAAAGAAGGGGGGTTTTTGTGTGTGTGTGCTTAACAATGATATGTGTGTGTATGTGTGTGTATGTGTGTGTGTGTGTATGTGTGTGTGTATGTGTGTGTGTGTGTATGTGTGTGTATGTGTGTGTGTGTGTATGTGTGTATGTGTGTGTGTGTATGTGTGTATGTTTAACAATGATGATGTGTGTGTGTGTGTGTATGTGTGTGTGTGTGGGGGGGGTGTGTGTGTGTATGTCCTCAGAGCAATAACTCGTGAGTTTGGGTGAACTGAGAGACCTATGGCGTGGGTGTTGTCCATAGCCACCTGCTGATAAGGCCGACAAGATAGAAGTCTTTGTGCATTGTATTAAATACGAAGCCCCAACACAAGATGGGTCATGCACATGATTTTAGTCAGACCAAGCTATAACATAATATATTTACTACGACAAAGGCCCAATTTTATTTCTCCATCAAATCATGTTTTACTATTTTTTTTTCATACTTTAAGGAGTCTCAAAATCAAATAGCAAAATGATCCTTGGTATGACCTTAAAACAATTGCATATAGCTTAGCTTGGGGGAGTGCCAAGATGGAGGCACGGTGGCTTCATCACAGCGCCCCCTATCAGTCATCTAGTGTATATATAATTCCTTGGTGATACCCTATTCTCTTCCTGCACGGCTACATACAGGAGGACATACAGGAGGACATACAGGAGTACATCAACTGAGAGCAAAGACAAAACACCCAGTAAAACTGGGGTGGAATTGGTGGAACCACAATAATCCCATAAGCCATTTCTGCCTACCTTACAAAGTCCAAGTGTTTGGGGTCCTGTACAAAGGTAATGGACTGTCTCTACAAATATTTGCATCGCTTTGAGACAAACATTTGAAATAAAACGTGTCATTGTCAGCAAGTCCAGTATAAAACACCAATTAGCAATTGTTCCATGCACATCACTGCATGACTTAACGCATCACCTCAGTCATGCGAAACTTAGGTCAGGGTTCCATTTCAAATACCACTGAGAAAACAAAAGGTTCTCAGATGAACTGTATCCACTTGTCAATTTCATAGCAATACACTCACTGTACTATGGACCTTCCAATACAATTACATCTAATTTAACTAGTCTGGTGTCTAGCAATTCCCCACTGGAAAACTTGTTTCATTGTCAATGCAAATGGTGGAAACTCACTGAAGGAATCACAAATTCCTCTCTGAATGAAGTCATTCATTGAATGTCATAAGTGAAGCGCCAAAGACAAAACAAGTAGAAAATAGTCTTTCACGATCCATTGCTTTGTTCTGGACACTGGAAAAGCCATTCTAGGGCTGACAAAAATATAAGCTATGTTTTTTCATTAACTTAATTTATCCATCCTCATCTCTCATTTACATCCTACAGTCCCTTCGTCTACATACGGTGTGCACCAGTATTAGAAAACACTGAAGAGGCCCCATTTGTTTGTCTCAATAAACCCCATGTCATCCCCGTCACCCAGTTACATTTGATCCTGTATGAACAGTTGCGGTTCTGACGGCAGTAGCGAACCTATTCCCCAAGTCCCAACCAAACAAAGTAGTCCCGACATGCGTTACAACTGGAGTTCAAGAAAAAATACCAGAATATTGTCATCTCCGAATGACTATAATAATAATGATAATAATAATAATAATAATAATAATAATAATAATAACAACAACAATTTATTTCCCACTTGTTCACACCAAACCATGATCAAAACTAGAACTATAGAAATACGCTGGTCAAAATCTAAAATGAACACGACTGTTTAGTCATGCTATTGTGATATATTAGAAATTGTCCGTAGGCAAGATGTCAACAGCGCCTATTCAACCTCAGGAGGCTGTAGAAATTTGGCTTGGCCCCTAAGACAATTACTAAGTTCTACAGATGCACCATTGAGAGCATCCTGTTGGGCTGTATCACCGCCTGGTACGGCAACTGCACCGTCCGCAACCGCAGGGCTCTCCAGTGGGTGGGGCGGTCAGCCCAACGCATCACCGGGGGCACACTGCCTGCCCTCCAGGACATCTACAGCAACCGGTGTCACAGGATGGAGAAGATCATCAAGGACCTCAGCCACCCGAGCCACGGCCTGTTCACCCCGCTACCATCTAGAAGGCGGCGACAGTACAGGAGCATCAAAGCTGGGACCGAGAGACTGAAAAACAGCTTCTACACAACATGACCAAATGTATGTGGACACCTGCTCGTTAAACATCTAATTCCAAAATCATGGGCATTAATATGGAGTTGGTCCACCCTTTGCTGGTCCCCCCTGGGCACTGATGTTGGGCGATTAGGCCTGGCTCGCAGTCGGCGTTCCAATTCATCCCAAAGGTGTTCGATGGGGTTGAGCTCAGGGCTCTGTGCAGGCCAGTCAAATTCTTGCACACCGATCTCGACAAACCATTTCTGTATGGACCTCGCTTTGAGCACGGGGGCATTGTCATGCTGAAACAGGAAAGGGTCTTCCCCAAACTGTTGCCACAAAGTTGAAGCACAGAATCGTCTAGAATGTCATTGTATGCTTTAGCGTTAACATTTCCCTTCACTAAAAACAACAAGATAACTAATAATGTAAGCATACTGTGTCCATAATAAGTATATAGGTTATAGGTTGAGAGCTTTTGTGAAAGAGCACAGTTAGAAAGATATGGCATATAGAAGCAAACAGGATGGACATCATGAAAATGATCAGAGAGGTTGAGGGTAGAGGAAGTTTAGGACTAAAAACAAACAAAATAGAATTATTGTAAAATTGACTGTCCATAAAATGTATATAGTATGTGTAAGCTGGAAGTAGAGGCCTAAGCATTGTTGTTCACTAGTTTACTCCAATTAGGGAAGGGGGTGGTGGGGTTGGAAAGTAATAAAGGGAAATATACTTTTTGAAAGGATGTGTGTGTGTATATATATATATATATATAAATATATATATATATATATAAATATATATATATATATATATATATATATATATATATACAGTGGGGAAAAAAAGTATTTAGTCAGCCACCAACTGTGCAAGTTCTCCCACTTAAAAAGATGAGAGGCCTGTAATTTTCATCATAGGTACACGTCAACTATGACAGACAAAATGAGAATTTTTTTCTCCAGAAAATCACATTGTAGGATTTTTTATGAATTTATTTGCAAATTATGGTGGAAAATAAGTATTTGGTCACCTACAAACAAGCAAGATTTCTGGCTCTCACAGACCTGTAACTTCTTCTTTAAGAGGCTCCTCTGTCCTCCACTCGTTACCTGTATTAATGGCACCTGTTTGAACTTGTTATCAGTATAAAAGACACCTGTCCACAACCTCAAACAGTCATACTCCAAACTCCACTACGGCCAAGACCAAAGAGCTGTCAAAGGACACCAGAAACAAAATTGTAGACCTGCACCAGGCTGGGAAGACTGAATATGCAATAGGTAAGCAGCTTGGTTTGAAGAAATCAACTGTGGGAGCAATTATTAGGAAATGGAAGACATACAAGGCCACTGATAATCCCTCTCGATCTGGGGCTCCACGCAAGATCTCACCCCGTGGGGTCAAAATGATCACAAGAACGGTGAGCAAAAATCCCAGAACCACACGGGGGGACCTAGTGAATGACCTGCAGAGAGCTGGGACCAAAGTAACAAAGCCTACCATCAGTAACACACTACGCCGCCAGGGACTCAAATCCTGCAGTGCCAGACGTGTCCCCCTGCTTAAGCCAGGCCCGTCTGAAGTTTGCTAGAGTGCATTTGGATGATCCAGAAGAGGATTGGGAGAATGTCATATGGTCAGATGAAACCAAAATAGAACTTTTTGGTAAAAACTCAACTCGTCGTGTTTGGAGGACAAAGAATGCTGAGTTGCATCCAAAGAACACCATACCTACTGTGAAGCATGGGGGTGGAAACATCATGCTTTGGGGCTGTTTTTCTGCAAAGGGACCAGGTCGACTGATCCGTGTAAAGGAAAGAATGAATGGGGCCATGTATCGTGAGATTTTGAGTGAAAACCTCCTTCCATCAGCAAGGGCATTGAAGATGAAACGTGGCTGGGTCTTTCAGCATGACAATGATCCCAAACACACCGCCGGGCAACGAAGGAGTGGCTTCGTAAGAAGCATTTCAAGGTCCTGGAGTGGCCTAGCCAGTCTCCAGATCTCAACCCCATAGAAAATATTTGGAGGGAGCTGAAAGTCCTTGTTGCCCAGCGACAGCCCCAAAACATCACTGCTCTAGAGGAGATCTGCATGGAGGAATGGGCCAAAATACCAGCAACAGTGTGTGAAAACCTTGTGAAGACTTACAGAAAACGTTTGACCTGTGTCATTGCCAACAAAGGGTATATAACAAAGTATTGAGAAACTTTTGTTATTGACCAAATACTTATTTTCCACCATAATTTGCAAAAAAATTCATTAAAAATCCTACAATGTGATTTTCTGGAATTTCTTTTCTCAATTTGTCTGTTATAGTTGACGTGTACCTATGATGAAAAGTACAGGCCTCTCTCATCTTTTTAAGTGGGAGAACTTGCACAATTGGTGGCTGACTAAATACTTTTTTTCCCCACTGTGTATATATATATATATATATATATATATATATATATATATATATTATGCGAGAGAAAAAAACATATGGGGGATTGGAAGTGATGCAGAAATTACAATCTATCTGCAATATTAAAGCTGATCTACCTCCTAAAAATATATATATATATTTTTTAAAATAGCTTCACTGGAACTAAGGGGCCTAGCCCGAACCATGAAAAACCGCCCCAGACCATTATCCTTCTCCAAACTTTACACTTGGCACTATGCATTGGGGCAGGTAGCATTCTCCTGGCATCCACCAAACCCAGATTTGTCCGCCAGACTGCCAGATAGTGAAGCGGGATTCATCACTACAGAGAATGCGTTTCCATTACTCCAGAGTCCAATGGCAGCGAGCTTTACACCATTCCAGCCGACGCTTGGCATTGCGCATGGTGATCTTAGACTTGTGTGTGGCTGCTCGGCCATGGAAACCTATTTCATGAAGCTCCCGATGAACAGTTATTGTGCTGACGTTGTTTCCAGAGGCAGTTTGGAACTCAATAGTGAGTGTTGCAACCGAGGACAGATTATTTTTACGCGCTACGCACTACAGCACTCGGCGGTCCCGTTCTGTCAGCTTGTGTGACCACTTCATAGCTGAGCCGTTGTTGCTCCTAGACGTTTCCACTTTACAATAACAGCACTTACAGTTGACCGGGTCAGCTTTAGCAGGGCAGACATTTGACGAACTGACTTGTTGGAAAGGTGGCATCCTATAACGGTGCCAAGTTGAAAGTCACTGAGCTCTTCAGTAAGGCCATTCTACTGCCAATGTTTGAATATGGAGATTGCATGTCTGTGTGCTCGATTTTATACACCTTTCAGCAACGGGTGTTGCTGAAATAGCCGAATCCACTAATTTGAAGGGGTGACCACATACTTTTGTATATATAGTGTATTTTTTATTCCGGACTCTGACATTGCGCATTCTAATATTTCTTTATTTCTTAATTCCTTTTTTTTGGATTTGCGTGTATTGTTTTTGTATTGATAGGCATTACTGCACTGTTGAAGCTAGGAAGCATTTTGCTACACTCGCGATAACATTAGCAAAATATGTGTACGCGACCAATAAAATTAGTTTTGAACCGTTGTGAAGTGACAATGACAAGATTGCATTGACAACATGATACTAGACATGTCATCAACTGGGGACGTGACTGGTTGCAAATAGGCTGGCACCATTTTGATGAATGCAAGAGCAAGTTGCCAGAAACTCTTCCGTTTTAGACTTTGACCAGGGTTTTTCTTCCACCCCAAACCACGCCCCCTTTCCCAATCCCACCAACAACCGCCCTATTCCAAGCAGCCAAAATGGCATACACTCGCGCACACAAACACAAACTCAAGTCTTTTGTTGTCATAAGGGGACCTCCAGGAGCTTTTTGTGGAGGTACTGCTTCACCTCCTCTATACCATTCAGCTTCTCCAGCTCATGATAGGGCAGCTGTGGAAGACAGGAACAACAGAGGGAGAGAGGAAAAAGAGGAGCAGAGAATAGAGAAAACACAAGGAGGGATTACACTTAGTTTTTCTTTATTTGGGCAAAGTGGACCATTAGTAGACCAGTTGCCAATTCAAAAGCTTCATAGGATGATTGTAATGAAGGTAAGGGAATACTGAAATTTGGTTGAAATGTGGTTGTAAGATGGTTAAAATATGGTTTGTAAGAGGTTTACAATGTGGTTTGTAAAATGGTTAAAAATTTGGTTTTTAAGATGGTTGAAATGGTATGGGCTCACCTGCAGGATGACATATCCCAGGAGTAGCAGGTGACGGTCTCTCATGGCCCGGGAGCCCACTAGCACCTCAGAGTTGTGACAGTAGTGCCACTTGTCATTCACCGACATGATCACTCTGAAAGAAGAAAGGAAGTGGTATACAGCGATTAACAAATTATTTCTCATTTAGAAAGACGGTAGAAAGATGGCAGACCTCCAAAAAACAAAACTATCTTTCTGAAAGTTATTCTCTAGCTTGCATTGCTCCACTGATGCATTATCAAGCACTTAGTTGAGGATACAAATCTGAATGGACAGATTTGGGGATCCATCAGCACTGACCTCTTCAGCTGCCGCTGGTCCACCGCCACCCTCTTTGCGTTGGCTCGATTGGCCGGGTGAAGTTGAAGTGGCAAGGTGGGCTTCACGTCCCCGTCCGCCCCTTCAGGGTGCGCCACCCCCTCATAGAATGCAGGAAGCTCGCAGTTGAGCCCCTGACTCCCCGGCCCCACCTCCGCCCCTCCCTCCTCCTCTAGGATTTTTCCAATGGAGAATTGGAAGAGGGAATCTGGGGCAGATGTGGCAGATGCCCCTGCCCCGGAGGCCTCTGGCTGTGCCAGGCTGTCTGAGGGAGGACTGCTGAGCGTGGAGCTGTCCTGGCTCTCCAAAGAGTGCTCCTTGGCCAGGCTGGAGTAGTAATCGGCCGGCGTGTAGTAAGGGTTGTAGTCCAGAGGGCCCCCGCCATTAGGACCCGCCCTCTGGGCCGAGGCAGGGTTTGCCCCTCGCTGCATGTGGTGGGGCAGAAAGTTCACTGCATCGTCCCCCTCGACGGGTCGCTGGTCCCCCCCTACCACTAGTGGGGCGAAGGGGGAGAACTTTTGAAAGTCTGAATTGAGGGCTGTCACGGCTGCGGATCCCTCTGGGGCTTTGGGGGCCACACCTAGGGAGGTCCCTGACCCCGTCCGGATAGGGAGAACTCGGCCAAAGCCATCAATCCACAGCAGGAAGTCTACAAAGCAATGTGGATATAGAGGATTAGGGTTGCAACATTTAGGGTTGAAACTTTCCCTAATATTTCTCAAACTTGGAATTTAGGAAAACATAGGAATTTTGCAAAGGTTTCCAGAATTCTAACCCCAAAGAGAATACAGTACTACAGAATGATATACCATTGTGTTCAGTAACTGTGTGGTATCTTACAGTAGAGCCTGCATCGGGTTGGATATCTGCAAAAAAATAAGGTGGCGGGTGGGAATGAAAACATTCTTTCAACCCGCGTATCGGCTCGCAGTTCAGAACAATTATATTGCGGGTCAGAAACTTTTGAAATTAAGATATTGTTTTTACAAACCCAGGAGCTTGTTGTGTTGCATGTTGCTGCGAATTCCATTCTGAGTGGTGAGGCAGACATATACTGTAGGCTACAAGCCATGCACGCAGTGGGTCAGGGAACTGTCCATTATTCCTGTGGTGCTGAAAACATATGTTTCATCCCCCCACGTGAGAATACGTTGCCAAGTTTAGCCTACTTTTCCTGGCTAGCCTAGTTCACGTGAAAATGGCTAACGTAACCGGAGAAATAGAAAGGTTATGAAATACAACGTGGGTAAGATACCACACAGTGAGTGAAATCCCCGGTTTGGTTTGGAAGGATTTTGGAGTCATTGTGGATAAGGACAACAACCCGGTAGATGGATACACAGCCTGCAAAAATGCAAGCACTTATTTGTTTACGATAGGCTAATTCAGTTTATTATCAGTTAATTATGAAGTTAATTCAGGCTTTCGTTCATTTAGACCATATCAAGTTTATTTGCCAGCAGCATAGCACCCTGCATCCCAACTGCTGGCTTGCCTCTGAAGCTAAGCAGGGTTGGCCCTGGTCAGTCCCTGGATGGGAGACCAGATGCTGCTGGAAGTGGTACTGGAGGGCCAGTAGGTCGAAATAAATATCCCAATGCCCCAGGGCAGTGATTGGGGACGTTGCCTTGTTTAGGGTGCCATCTTTCAGATGGGAAGTTAAACGGATGTCCTGACTCTCTGTGCTCACTAAAGAGCCCATGGCACTTATCGTAAGGGTGTTAACCTCTTAAGGATCAGATCCTTCTTTTCAATTTCTGCCTAAAATGACATACCCAAATCTACCTGCCTGTAGCTCAGGACCTGAAGCAAGGATATGCATATTCTTGGTACTATTTGAAAAGGAAACACTTTGAAGTTTGTGGAAATGTGAAATTAATGTAGGAGAACAAACAATAGATCTGGTAAAAGATTAAACAAACAAAAAAACATATTATCTATTTTTATTTTATCATCTTTGACATGAAAAAGAAAAGCCATACATTCAGATAGGAAGCTGGAGGTCATTTAGATGTTGTCCACAAGAGGGCAACAGTGTATGTGCAAAGTTTCAGACTGACACCATCAAGAATGAGGGAGCTACATAACATTTAGAATGAAGTTACCCAGGTGTCCCTCACGAGTTCGCCCAAATGTACCCAAGTGGCCGAATTGGTAAATTGATACATTTTCAAGTACATAACTATAGAGAACATACAAAAATACTATGGTAATAAAAAATACAAGTTTACACATTCCCAGGAATGTCATACATGATGGATCATTAGATTCCCTACATAAAAGGTACTAACAGGAGATGCGATGAGAATGCTGATCCAACGCCTCCCAACACAGAAGTGAACTATTTAAGGTAAGGGCCAAGTTAGCAGCCAACACTGATCTAATGTCATATGTGAACACACCACAAACCACACACAAAGTGAAACAATTATAATATACATTTACACACTATTTACAATTACAGTATTTAGAACACCCTCAATCCTCTACACAAGATTGTACTGCTGATGCCAAGTCCCATAGCAGTCTCTTTCTGATGTAAAGCAGAGGGTAACAGAAAAAGTAGTGCAGGTGATAGGAGATTTCTTGTGAAGACACCTGGGTGACTTCATACTAAATGTTATGTAGCTCCCTCATTCATACACCTTATAGAACAGCAGGGACTGTGAAGCAACACAAACACAGGCACAGACACATGCATACACACACACACACACACACACACACACACACACACACAGGATAACATACGCACTATACACACACGTACACACTGTAGATATGTGGTAGTTGTGGAGTAGGGGCCTGAGGGCACACAGTGTGTTGTGAAATCAGTGAATGTATTGTAATGTTTTTAAAATTGTATAAACTGCCTTAATTTCGCTGGACCGCAGGAAGAATAGCTGCTGCCTTGGCAGCAGCTAATGGGGACCCATAATAAATACAAATACAACGGCGCCTCCCTGCTGTGCTCTTTTGGCACATTCCTGTCAGCAGTTATGTATTTTGGCAGGTGAACACCACTGGTGGCAGGAGTAGAGGGGTAGAGATGAAGGGGGCTGTACTTTCCAGTCATGGCCAGCTGAGGTCCTGTTGGTGGAAGTGGCTCCACATCATCTTCTAGCACAGAGTGCCGCTTCTGGGCTGGCCTCTTCACACCTCTAGATGGCCGGGCGGGGCTAGGTGTGGAGCCAGAGACAGCAGCAGGGGTCGGACTGAATAAATAACAAAATCAGTAAGAATACTTTTACGGATAAGCCCTGCATCAATACATCAAATAAACAACACATTTCTATAAACATAAATATTATATAGAGTAGGAGGAACACAATCACTGTGGTGAAATGTGTGTACCAAAGGTAAATAAGGCTGGTGAGGGGAGGACGGCTTGTAGTGGTGGCCGGGGAGGGAAGAGTGGAATGGTATCAAGCATTTGGGTTTGTCTGTTTTGTGTTGTTCCATTCACTCCATTCCGGCCATTGTTGTGGGCCGTCCTCCCGTCACCAGCCCCTACTGGCTTTTATTGATATATATAGACCCACAATGTATAGCCAATGTGTATTTTATGTTGAATTTGACATGCTGTGGCTGTGGTTTTCGAGTGCCTTGTTTGCTATTCATACACATGTCATTAGTACATACAGTGAGGGTAAAAAGTATTTGATCCCCTGCTGATTTTGTACGTTTGCCCACTGACAAAGAAATGATAAAGTCTATAATTGTAATGGTAGGTTTATTTGAACAGTGAGAGACAGAATAAAAAATAAAAAAATCCAGAAAAACGCATGTCAAAAATGTTATAAATTGATTTGCATTTAAATGAGGGAAATAAGTATTTGACCCCTCTGCAAAACATGACTTAGTACTTGGTGGCAAAACCCTTGTTGGCAATCACAGAGGTCAGACGTTTCTTGTAGTTGGCCACCAGGTTTGCACACATCTCAGGAGGGATTTTGTCCCACTCCTCTTTGCAGATTTTCTCCAAGTCATTAAGGTTTCGAGGCTGAAGTTTGGCAACTCGAACCTTCAGCTCCCTCCACAGATTTTCTATGGGATTAAGGTCTTGAGACTGGCTAGGCCACTCCAGGACCTTAATGTGCTTCTTCTTGAGCCACTCCTTTGTTGCCTTGGCCGTGTGTTTTTGGGTCATTGTCATGCTGGAATACCCATCTACGACCCATTTTCAATGCCCTGGCTGAGGGAAGGAGGTTCTCACCCAAGATTTGACGGTACATGGCCCCATCCATCGTCCCTTTGATGCGGTGAAGTTGTCCTGTCCCCTTAGCAGAAAAACACCCCCAAAGCATAATGTTTCCACCTCCATGTTTGATGGTGGGGATGGTGTTCTTGGGGTCATAGGCAGCATTCCTCCTCCTCCAAACACGGCAAGTTGAGTTGATACCAAAGAGCTCGATTTTGGTCTCATTTGACCACAACACTTTCACCCAGTTCTCCTCTGAATCATTCAGATGTTCATTGGCAAACTTCAGACGGGCCTGTATATGTGATTTCTTGAGCAGGGGGACCTTGCGGGCGCTGCAGGATTTCAGTCCTTCACGGCGTAGTGTGTTACCAGTTGTTTTCTTGGTGACTATGGTCCCAGCTGCCTTGAGATCATTGACAAGATCCTCCCGTGTAGTTCTGGGCTGATTCCTCACTGTTCTCATGATCATTGCAACTCCACCAGGTGAGATCTTGCATGGAGCCCCAGGCAGAGGGAGATTGACAGTTATTTTGTGTTTCTTCCATTTGCGAATAATCGCACCAACTGTTGTCACCTTCTCACCAAGCTGCTTGGCGATGGTCTTGTAGCCCATTCCAGCCTTGTGTAGGTCTACAATATTGTCCCTGACATCCTTGGAGAGCTCTTTGGTCTTGGCCATGGTGGAGAGTTTGGAATCTGATTGATTGATTGCTTCTGTGGACAGGTGTCTTTTATACAGAGCACTCCCTTTAAGAGTGTGTTCCTAATCTCCGCTCGTTACCTGTATAAAAGACACCTGGGAGCCAGAAATCTTTCTGATTGAGAGGGGGTCAAATACTTATTTCCCTCATTAAAATGCAAATCAATTTATAACATTTTTGACATGCGTTTTTCTGGATTTTTTTGTTGTTATTCTGTCTCTCACTGTTCAAATAAACCTACCATTAAAAGTATAGACTGATCATTTCTTTGTCAGTGGGCAAACTCATAAAACCAGCAGGATGAAATACTTTTTCCCCCTCACTGTATGTATGTATGCATGTGTATGTGTGTGTGTGTGTATATATATATATATATATATTATTAAAACTTGTTTTTCAACCACTCCACAAATTTCTTGTTAACAAACTATAGTTTTGGCAAGTCAGTTAGGACATCTACTTTGTGCATGACACAAGTCATTTTTCCAACAATTGTTTAAAGACAGATTATTTCACTTATAATTCACTGTATCACAATTCCAGTGGGTCAGAAATTTACATACACTAAGTTGACTGTGCCTTTAAACAGCTTGGAAAATTCTAGAAAATGATGACATGGCTTAAGAAGCTTCTGATAGGCTAAATACATTTACATTTTAGTAATTTAGTCATCTTATCCAGAGCGACTTACAGTTAGTGAGTGCATACATTTTCCATAATTACATTTGCCTTTTAAAATGATAAACTTGGATTAGCAAAAACAACGTGCCATTGGAACACAGGACTGATGGTTGCTGATGAGACTGTACGCCTATGTAGATATTCCATTAAAAATCAGCCGTTTCCAGCTACAATAGCCATTTACAACATTAACAATGTCTACACTGTATTTCTGATCGATTTGATGTTATTTTAAAAATGGACAAAACTTTCGAAAACAAGGACATTTCTAAGTGACCCCAAACTTTTGAACGGTAGTGTATTTATAGCAATCAAAGAAAAAATCTCTCAAATGAATAATATGCTACGATTCAAACAATGCATTAGCATGAGTAGAAAGAACGTATTTCACTTACCAGTCTAAAGTGGCGTCCTCTCCTTCCAAAAACATATATTCAGCTGTTGAGTCTAAACTATATTCACTAAGTCCTCATCTACTGCTTCTGTGACACTTTCCCGGTCGATTTCTGTTATAATCTCGTCCAAATCTGTATACCTGGACTTTGATTTAGCTTTTCAAGTATTAGTAGCCATATTGTACTTTCAAAATTTGCAGAAAACTTTGTATACTAAATCGAGCTGTGCGTAACGTGATGCGCCACTTCCTTGTTTAGATTTCCAATGAACACTAAACCGCATTGCGCGTGTGCTGAACCCACAGGCAAAGACCAACTCATACTCCTGTAAAGCCCAGCTCATTGGCTATCTAGCTAGCTATGTTTCAAAATGACAGGTGGTCATTGGATCAAGATACAGTCAATCAAGTGAACACCGTCCACCTCATTGGTGCGTAATCATGTCAGTTCTTGTTGGGCTCAAATAGCTTTTGTGTAGCCTATACCTCATGCAGAATGACAGAAACAAGTTTGGTTGCCTTCTTGAGTATCTGAGGATCGCAGAAAAACCGAACTTGACTGAGTGAAACAAGGAGTAGCATTTATATTATGTTGAAATATTTTGTTGCAAGTTGAAGGAGTCGGAATTCAGGCGAAATGCTTTATACAACATGGATCGTGTTAGGATATAAAAGTGGATTTTACAAACAAAACAACTCTACATTTTATCTCTGGACCCCTCAGGATGACAAATCAGAGCACGATTACTAAATGTAAGTACATTATTTACCTTCAGAGGTGAATGTATCAAACCAGTTGCCGTGATAAAAGTGTTTTGTTGTTGTGCACTATCTTCAAACAATAGCATGGTATTTTTTCGCTGTAATACCTACTGTAAATTGGACACTGCAGTTAGATTAACAATAATTTAAGCTTTCTGCCCATATAAGACATGTATATGTCCATGAAAATGTGCTTTTCTTTACAAAGTCATTGTAGTCACATTATCCGTATTGAGCAACAACTGTCCCGATTTCGGGACACACATCCAGTAGAGGTTAACCCCGGTGTCTTGGCTAATTTCCCAATCTGGCCCTCATACCATCATGGCCACCTAATCATCCCCATCTTCCAATTGGCTCATTCATCCCGCCTCCTCTCCCTTGTAACTATTCCCCAGGTCGTTGCTGCAAATGAGAATGTGTTCTCAGTCAACTTACCTGGTAAAATAAGAGTAAAATAAGTTTAAACTGGTGTGGCTCGTAAAAGTTTGAGTAAGGCTACAGCCTACTAAATAAATGTACTTTTGCAGCCTATATTCGATTCTGGGAATTATTTACTTAAGTTTAAATTAAATTATTAAATTATAATATTAAATGTAAAGGTCTTGTTTTGTTGTTGACTATAGCATTTCATTAGGTAAGAAAGCTAATTAGGACACCCTTTTTTTCAGAGCGATTCGAGTTGTCAATGTGCCGCATCTCATTGTGAAAATAAAATATATTGTTCTTAATTCATGGCATGGTTTTCTATTATCCAAATGTTGATTATACATGCAGACAAATTAATTAATGCAGGGAGGGGAATATTAACCTACTAGCCTACTCTAAAACAATTAAATAAATTGGTGTTGTTTGGCGGGTCACGGATCGGCTCTCGGAACAAATCTATTCGGGTGGGTTGGGTTGCGGAGAAAAATCTGTCCTGGTATCGGGTGGTGCTCAGAATTGATAAAGGCTCGGAATTGATAAAGGAGGCTAAAAAAAACTGACCGGTGCAGGTCTCTATTTTACAGTGGCCTTTGGGTTTAACACGCAATCTGGTGTTTGTTCAATGTACCTGTGTAATACCCAGGGGCTAGGACTTCATCTTGCTTGTAACCATGTTCTCCAACCAATTGTCTGAGGGCTTCAGCAACAAGACCCTTGTAGCTGAAAAACACACATATACACACACAAAACACTAATGTCAACCAGATACTTTTCATGCTTCACTGGAATTTGCAATGAAAAAGCAGACATAATTCAATAAAGAAAATAGATGACCATGTACCAACTAACAGTTGGTTAACCAATCACTCTAGTACTGCACAGTACCTGTATTTGCGGTTGACCTCGTCAGCGGTCAGCGCACGGTCAAACATGAGCACCTTGTGCGTGTCCTGGAGCCGTGGACCGGTGTAGTCCCGGTACTCCAGCTCAACCGCTGCGTCCAACAGAGACAAGTAGCGACGCACGATCAGAGCATAAGGACTGTCTAAAATGGCAGAACGTGAAAATGAAGCACATACAACTGACTGGGATTGAGTTGGGGTATGTGAGTGTACTATTCCGCTTCAGTGCATGTATGTGTGTGTTTATTAGTTGTTTATAAGGGGTCAGCTTGAGGTTTGTGTCTACTGAAAGTCTGTAAGTCAAAAGAAATGAAACACAGCTGTTCTTTCATGTTGCTTGTTATACGCGCGTGCGTGCCACTCACTGGTGACGTTGCTGATAAAGGTGGTGGAGAAGACCCTGTGCAGCACCAGGCTGGGAAAGTGGCCTAGCTGGAATAGGGACATAAGGATATTGACGGTGGCCAGCGGGGAGCTCAGGGCCTTGAGCTCCAGCACCACCTCCAGCTTGGAGAAGAACTGGACCTCGTTGGACGGCAGGTAGTTCATTCGGCTGAAGGGGAACACCAGCTTCTGGATCACCTGTGGGGAAAAGAGAAAAGCCATTATCGTCAAGTATCAGATGTTGCTGCGAAGAGACAGAATCATTAGATCACTTGTTATGGTAATGTCCATATGTAGCTTGTTTTTGGACACAGGTTCAGGAATGGCTGAAAAATTGCAACATTTACCTGGAGCTAACTCTGCAAATAGCACTGCTGGGTGATTTAAAAAGTCTTAGTCAATCGATCAATAATATAATAATACTTATCTTTAATTTACAATCTGAATGCAAGCAATATAAGTTGGGTCAGTCTGAACATCTCAACGTTAGTTTGTTGTTGATTGCTTAAATGGTGTAAGAGTAGTAGCGAATCCAAATACTTCCCATTCAAGCCTATGGAGCTTTAACATTTTCAATGGTTATAGTTAAAAAAGTATAAATGTTACAAAAATTCTGAATAGAAGCAATCGAAGCTGGGTCAGTTTGAACATCTCAATGTTAGTTTGGCGTTCATATCTTAAATGGTGTAGGAGGACATAGTGTATTCGGAAAGTATTCAGACCCCTTCCCCTTTTCCACTTTGTTACTTTACAGCCTTCTTCTAAAATGGATTAAATGCATTTTTTTCCTCATTCATCTACAGTGCCTTGCAAAAGTATTCATCCCCATTGGCGTTTTTCCTATTTTGTTGCATTACAACCTGTAATTTAAATGGATTTTTATTTGGATTTCATGTAATGGACATACACAAAATAGTCAAAATTGGTTAAGTGAAATGAAAAAAATAACTTGTTTCAAAAAATTCAACAAATTAAATAATGGAAAAGTGGTGCGTGCAACCAATTACCTTCAGAAGTTAAATAAAGTCCACCTGTGTGCAATCTAAGTGTCACATGATCTGTCACATGATCTCAGTATTTATACATATGTTCTGAAAGGCCCCAGAGTCTGTAACACCACTAAGCAAGGGGCACCACCAAGCAAGCGGCACCATGAAGACCAAGGAGCTCTCCAAACAGGTCAGGGACAAAGTTATGGAGAAGTACAGATCAGGGTTGGGTTATAAAAAAATATCAGAAACTTTGAACATCCACGGAGCACCATTAAATCCATTATTAAAAAATTGAAAGAATATGGCACCACAACAAACCTGCCAAGACAGGGCCGCCCACCAAAACTCACGTACCTGGCAAGGAGGGCATTAATCAGAGAGGCAACAAAGACGCCAAAGATAACCCTGAAGGAGCTAAAAAGCTCCACAGTGGAGATTGGAGTATCTGTCCATAGGACCACTTTAAACCGTACACTCCACAGAGCTGGGCTTTACGGAAGAGTGGCCAGAAAAAAGCCATTGCTTAAAGAAAAACATAAGCAAACATGTTTGGTGTTCGCCAAAAGACATGTGGGAGACTCTCCAAACATATGGAAGAAGGTACTCTGGTCAGATGAGACTAAAATTGAGCTTTTTGGTCATCAAGAAAAACGCTATGTCTGGTGCAAACCCAACCCCTCTCACCACCCCGAGAACACCATCCCCACAGTGAAGCATGGTGGTGGCAGCATCATGCTGTGGGGGATGTTTTTCCATCGGCAGGGACTGGGAAACTAGTCAGAATTGAAGGAATGATGGATGGCGCTAAATACAGGGAAATTCTTGAGGGAAACCTGTTTCAGTCTTGAGACTGGGACGGAGGTTCACCTTCCAGCAGGACTATGACCCTAAGCATACTGCTAAAGCAACACTTGGTTTAAGGGGAAACATTTAAATGTCTTGGAATGGCCTAGTCAAAGCCCAGACCTCAATCCAATTGAGAATATGTGGTATGACTTAAAGATTGCTGTACACCAGCGGAACCCATCCAACTTGAAGGAGCTGGAGCAGTTTTGCCTTGAAGAATGGGCAAAAATCCCAGTGGCTAGATGTGCCAAGCTTATAGAGACATACCCCAAGAGACTTGCAGCTGTAATTCCTGCAAAAGGTGGCTCTACAAAGTAGGGGGGGGGGGGAATAGATATGCACGCTCAAGTTCTGTTTTTTTGTCTTATATCTAGTTTTTTTTCACACACACAAATAGTTTGCATCTTCAAAGTGTAGGCATGTTGTGTAAATCAAATGATACAACCCCCCCCCAAAAACCTATTTTAATTCCAGGTTGCAAGGCAACAAAATAGGAAAAATGCCAAGGGGGTTGAATACTTTTGCAAGCCACTGTACACAATACCCCATAATGACAAAGCGAAAACAGGTTCTTAGAGATGTTAGCACATTTATTAAAAATAAAAAAAATGAAATACCTTATTTACAAAACTATTCAGATCATTTGCTTTGAGACTCAAAATTGTCCTCAGGTGCATTCTGTTCCATTGATCATCCTTGAGATGTTTGTACAACTTGATTGGAGTCCACCTGTGGTAAATTCAATTGATCGGACATGATTTGGAAAGGCACACACCTGTCTATATAAGGTCCCACAGTTGACAGTGCATGGTAGAGCAAAAACCAAGCCATGAGGTCGAAGGAATTGTCCGTAGAGCTCCGAGACAGGATTGTGTCGAGGCACAGATCTGGGAAAGGGTACCAAAACATTTCTGCAGCATTGAAGGTCCACAAGAACACAGTGGCCTCCATCCATCTTAAATGGAAGAAGTTTGGAACCACCAAGACTCTTTCTTGAGCTGGCCGCCCGGACCAGACTGAGCAATCGGGGGAGAAGGGCCTTGATCAGGGAGGTGAACAAGAACCCAATGGTCATTCTGACAGAGCTCCAGAGTTCCTCTGTGGAGAATCGAGAATTTTCCAGAAGGACAACCATCTCTGCAGCAATCCACCAATCAGGCCTTTATGGTAGAGTGACCAAGACGGAAGCCCCTCAGTAAAAGGCACATGACAGCCCACTTGGAGTTTGCCAAAAGGCATCTAAAGGAACCTCAGACCATGACAAACAAGATTGAACACTTTGGCCTGAATGCCAAGCGTCACATGTGAAGCATGGTGGTGGCAGCATCATGCTGTGGGGATGTTTTTCAGCTGCAGGGACTAGTCAGGATCGAGGGAAAGATGAACGGAGCAAAGTACAGAGAGATCCTTGATGAAAACCTGCTCCAGAGTGCTCAGGACCTCAGACTGGGGCGAAAGTTCACCTTCCAACAGGACAACGACCCTAAGCACACAGCCAAGACAACGCAGGAGTGGCTTCGGGACAAGTCTCAATGTCCTTGAGTGGCCCAGCCAGAGCCCGGACTTGAACCCAATCGAACATCTCTGTAGAGACCTGAAAATAGCTGTGCAGCGACGCTCCCCATCCAACCTGATAGAGCTTGAGAGGATCTGCAGAGAAGAATGGGAGAAACTCCCCAAATACAGGTGTGCCAAGTTTGTAGCGTCATACAAAAGAAGACTGACAAAGGTGCTTCAACAAAGTACTGAATAAAGGGTGTAATCCATTTTAGAACGTGGAAAAAGTCAAGGGGTCTAAATACTTTCTGAATGCACTGTACATGCCCAAATATATTAAAAAATCCCATATACAGGTCCTTCAGACAGTATTCATACCCCTTGACTTACTCCACATTTTGTTACTTTATTCTAAAATGGATTAAACCGTTTTTTTCCTCACCCATCTACACACAATACCGCATAAATGACAACGTTTTTGGAAATGTTTGCACATTTATTGAAAATTAAACACAGAAATCTCATTTACTTAAGTATTCAAACCCCCTGAGTCAATACTTTGTAGAAGCACCTTTACAGCTGTTAGTCTTTCTGGGTAAATCTCTAAGAGCTTTCCACACATGGATTGTGCAATATTTGCCCATTATTTTAAAAACTCTTCAAGCTCTGTCAAATTGGTTGTTGATCATTGCTAGACAACCATTTTTCAGGTTTTGCCATAGATTTTCAAGTAGATTTAAGTCAAAACTGTAACTCAGCAAAATTCAGTCTTCTTGATAAGCAACTCCAGTGTAGATTTGGACTTGTGTTTTAGGTTATTGTCCTGTATCTGGTGGAAAGCAGACTGAGCCAGGTTTTCCTCTAGGATTTTGCCTGTGCTTAGCTCCATTCCATTTCTTTTTTATCCTGAAAAACTCCCCAGTCCTTAACGATTACAAGCATACCTACAACATGATGCAGCCACTACTATGCTTGAAAATATGGAGAGTGGTACTCAGTAATGTGTTGTATTGGATTTGCCCCAAACATAACACTTTGTATTCAGGACAAAAAGTTAATTGCTTTGTCACATATGTTGCAGTATTACTTTAGTGCCTTGTTGCAAAGAGTATGCATGTTTTGGAATATTTTTTATTCTGTACAGGCTTCCTTCTTTTCCGTCAGTCAATTAGGTTAGTATTGTGGAGTAACTACAATGTTGTTGATCCATTATCAGTTTTCTCCCATCACAGCCATTAAACTCTGTAATTGTTTTTAAAAAAGTCACTATTAGCCTCATGGTGAAATCCCTGAGTGGTTTCCTTCCTCTCCGTCAACTGCATTAGGAAGGACGCCTGTATATTTGTAGCGACTGGGTGCATTGATACACCAATCCAAAGTGTAATTAATAACTTCCTCATGCTGAAAGGGATATTCAATATGTTTTTTTTTATTATTACCCATCTACCAATAGGTGCCCTTTGTGAGGCATTAGAAAATGTGGTCTTTATGTTGAATCTGTTTTAGAAATTCACTGCTCGACTGGGGGAATTTCAGATAATTGTATGTGTAGGGTACAGAGATGAGGTAGTCATTCAAAAATTCTAACTTATTGCACACAGAGTGAGTCCATGCAACTTATGATACTTTTTAAGCACATTTTTACTTATGAACTTATTAAGGCTTGCCATAACTCAAGACATTTCAGCTTTTAAATGTTTAATTAATTTGTTAAAAAAATGAAAAACACAATTCCACTTTGACATTATAGGGTATTATGTGTATTGCCAGTGCATTATGTATTATCATTATGTTATATTTTATATATATATATATATATATATATATATAATGTTCTATTATGTTGTATTAAATTATGAATTACGTATTATGTGACAGTGAAAAACTCAATTTATTCCATTTTAAATTCAGGCTGTAACACAAAATGTGGAAAAAGTCGAGGAGTGTTAATACTTTCTGAAGGCACTGTATCTTTCCGTCTGTCTAGTAGGAGTATTTCTCATCCATTTTGACCTAATGCTACTCACACATTATGTTGTTTGAAAATGTACTTTCATATCATCAAGAGTGTTCAGTAGTTGTGTGGTTGTAGTCAGTAGTTGTGGTTAGGGCTGTTGCGGTGACCGTATTACCGCCACACCGGCGGTCACGAGTCATCAAGGCAGTCAAATTCCACATAACCGTTTAGTCACGGTAATTAGGCTTCTCCAAGCTCTGATGCTGCTGATGGTCATTAGTAGCCTACCAAACTTGCTACCTGCCTGGTACTCAGCACTCTATTGTCCCTCTAATCACTCTGACATCAATGCAAATGTGTTCGAAAATCTAATCAAACAATTAATGAGAGCCAATGAGCTCATGTTGCTCATTTCAATAGGCTATGCAATTGCGCGAGAAAACAGAGTGATGGCCTCTACTGAAAAGAGGAGGATCAGCTTTCTATATGCTAGGCCTAGTATATTTATCAACTTTCCTAATATTAAGCACATTGATTATCTTTACAACAGGAGTATAGCCCACAAATCAAATTGTATTTGTCACATACACGTGTTTAGCAGATGTTATAGCGGGTGTGGCGAAATGCTTGTGCTTCTAGCTCCGACAGTGCAGTAATATCTAACAAGTAATATCTAACAATTTCACAACATATACCAAATACACACAAAACTAGTAAGGAATGGGATTTAAGAATGTATACATATATGGACAAGCAATGACAGAGCGGCATGGACTAAGATACAGTAGAATATTATAGAATAGAATGCAGTATATACATATGAGATGAGTAGTGCAAGATATGTAAACATTATTAAAGTGACTAGTGTTCCATTTCTTAAAGTGGCCAGTGATTTCAATAGGCAGCAGCAGCCTCTAATGTGCTAGTGATGGCTATTTAACAGTCTGATGGCCTTGAGATAGAAGCAGTTTTTCCATTCTCTCGGTCCCAGCTTTGATGCACCTGTACTGACCTCGCCTTCTGGATGATAGCGGAGTGAACAGGCAGTGGCTCGGGTGGTTGATGTCCTTGATGATATTTTTGGCCAGCCTGTGACATCGGGTGCTGTATGTGTCTTGGAGGGCGGGTAGTTTGACCCCGGTAATGCGTTCGGCAGAACGCAACACCCTCTGGAGAGCCCTGCGGTTGTGGGCGGTGCAGTTGCCGTACCAGGCGGTGATACAGCCCGTCAGGATGCATCTGTAAAAGGTTTGTGAGGGTTTTAGGAAGCCGAATTTCTTCAGCCTCCTGAGATTGAAGAGGCTCTGTTGCGCCTTCTTCACCACACTGTCTGCGTGGGTGGACCATTTCAGTTTGTCGGTGATGTGTACGCCAAGGAACTTGAAGCTTTCCACCTTCTCCACTGCGGTCCCGTCGATGTGGATAGGTGGGTGCACCCTCTGCTGTTTCCTGAAGTCCACGATCATCTCCTTTGTTTTGTTGACGTTGAGTGAGGTTATTTTCCTGGCACCACACTCCCAGAGCCCTCACCTCCTCCCTGTAGGCGGTCTCGTCATTGTTGGTAATCAAGCCTTTTTTTGGCGGGCGCCCTTGGTTTGTGCTGTGGTGGAGACCTCTGTGGGCTATACTCGGCCTTGTCTCAGGATTGTAAGTTGGTGGTTGGGGATATCCCTCTAGTGGTGCGGGGGCTGTGCTTTGGCGGAGTGGGTGGGGTTATATCCTTCCTGTTTGGCCCTGTCCGGGGTTTCTTCGGATGGGGCCACAGTGTCTCCGGACCGCTCCTGTCTCAGCCTCCAGTATTTATGCTGCAGTAGTTTATGTGTCGGGGGCTGGGGTTAGTTGGTTATACCTGGAGTACTTCTCCTGTCTTATCCAGTGTCCTGTGTGAATTTAAGTATGCTCTCTCTAATTCTCTCGTTCTCTCTTTCTCTCTGAGAACCTGAGCCCCTAGGACCATACGTCAGACTACCGGGCATGATGACACCTTGCTGTCCCCAGTCCGCCTGGCCTTGCTGCTATTCCAGTTTCAACTGTTCTGCCTGCGGCTACGAAACCCCCTACCTGTCCCAGACCTGCTGTTTTCAACTCTAAATGATCGGCTATGAAAAGCCAACTGAGAGACCTGAGCCCTAGGACCATACGTCGGGACTACCGGCCGTGGTGACTCCTTGCTGTCCCCAGTCCGCCTGGCCTTGCTGCTATTCCAGTTTAAACTGTTCTGCCTGCGGTTATGGAACCCCTACCTGTCCCAGACCTGCTGTTTTAAACTCTAATGATCGGCTATGAAAAGCCAACTGAGATTTATTCCTGATTATTATTTGACCATGCTTGTCACTTATGAACATTTTTGAACATCTTGGCATGGTTCTGTTATAATCTCCACCCGGCACAGCCAGAAGAGGACTGGCCACCCCTCATAGCCTGGTTCCTCTCTAGGTTTCTTCCTAGGTTTTGCCTTTCTAGGGAGTTTTTCCTAGCCACCGTGCTTCTACACCTGCATTATTAGCTGTTTGGGGTTTTAGGCTGGGTTTCTGTACAGCACTTCGAGATATTAGCTGATGTAAGAAGGGCTATATAAAATAAAATTGATTGATTGATTGATACTACTGTTGTGTCGTCTGCAATCTTGATGATTGAGTTGGAGGCGTGCTTGGCCACGCAGTCGTGGGTGAACAGGGAGTACAGGAGGGGGCTGAGCATGCACCCTTGTGGGGCCCCAGTGTTGAGGATCAGCAAAGTGGAGATGTTGTTTCCTACCTTCACCACCTGGGAGCAGCCCCAGGAAGTCCAGGACCCAGTTGCACAGGGCGGGGTTCAGACCCAGGGCCTTGAGCTTAAAGGGTACTATGGTGTTGAATGCTGACCTATAGTCAATGAACAGCATTCTTACATAGGTATTCCTCTTGTCCAAATGAGATAGGGCAGTGTGCAGTGTGATGGCGATTGCATCGTCTGTGGATCTATTGGGGCGGTAAGCAAATTGAAGTGGGTCTAGGGTGACAGGTAAGGTAGAGGTGATATGATCCTTGACTAGTCTCTCAAAGCACTTCATGATGACAGAGGTGAGTGCTACAGGGCGATAGTCATTTAGTTCAGTTACCATTCGCTATTTAAGTGCATAGATTACATTAATTTTTTCCCGCTGCCCCTGTTTCGATACAGGTGCATGATAATGGTCCATTCTAAATCAAAACAAGTTTCACACATATATTATTTAGTATATGTAAAGACAAGATTAAATCAAGAATATTCTGATGGGTGACAATATTAGCCTATCACTTGTGAATTATATATTATCACTTGTGAATGATGCCCAGCATAAGAAACTATGCCTTTTTTTTTGCGACTTTTCGAATCATAGTCAAACACCTCATGTAGCCTAGCCCATAGGCCTATATGTCTTAATAAGGTTTGTATCACAATTAAAGTGGCCAAATAACTTCTTAAAATTAAGCACATTAATCCGCTTTACAACAGGTGTAGAGCCTAACTGGCATACATAAGCAGCGCGTGAGTTTGAAGTTTGGGGAAGATCATTTTCACCATAAAAATACACCTTTATAATAAAAGCATGACATGCATAATTGCATTTGTGGTCACTTTTGATGGTGTTTTCCCGCTAATGGAACATTTGCACTTAAGACCTACTGCCGTGTACGCATTGCTGTGCTTATAATGTGAAGAAATAGCCTAATAGTTTATCACATTTTAAGCTAAACGTTCTGATCTGTTGCGTCAGCCTCATTGCTTAAAAAAGTTTTTGATGCTAGTGGATGTATTAATTTGGGATCTATCGCATCCCACAACTGTCCCAGACTATGTTTGGAATATTTATTTCTCGCACAGAATAGGTCAACTTTTGTACTATGGGGGATAGTAGATTATTATTATTAGTCCATCTGTAATGTGTGGATATAAATAAATTGTTTCCATTTCATACATTGTACAGTCATGGTCAAATGTTTTGAGAATGACAAGTATTGGTCTTCACAAAGTTTGCTGCCTCAGTGTTATGAGATATTTTTGTCAGATGTTACTATGGTATACACTGAAGTATAATTACAAGCATTCCATAAGTGTCAAAGGCTTTTATTGACAATTACATTAAGTTTATGCAAAGAGTCAATATCTGCAGTGTTGACCCTTCTTTTTCAAGACCTCTGCAATCCGCCTTGGCATGCTGTCAATTAACTTCTGGGCCACATCCTGACTGATGGCAGCCCATTCTTGCACAATCGTTGCTTGGAGTTTGTCAGCATTTGTGGGTTTTTGTTTGTCCACCCGCCTCTTGAGGATTGACCACAAGTTCTCAATGGGATTAAGGTCTGGGGAGTTTCCTGGCCATGGACCCAAAATGTTGATGTTTTGTTCCCCGAGCCACTTAGTTGTGTGGTTGTGGTCAGTAGTTGTGTGGTTGAGTAGTATGTGGTCAGTAGTTGTGGTCAGTAGTCGTGGTCATTAGCGGTCAGTAGTTGTAGTCAGTTGTTGTAGTTGTGGTCAGTAGTTGTGTGGTTGTGGTCGGTAGTTGTGTGGTTGTGGTCAGTGTCTAAACTACAGTTGTGTGTGAAAACTGAAAGTGCGATGAGAAGCAGAACGGGTAAAAGTTCTTCCAATATCTTCAATATGCACTGCGTAATTGGATAAGGATGCGCGCAGTTGCGTCCCCGATCGCGAGATCTTGGCCAACAACCTCCTTCCCTCAGTAAGAGCATTGAAGATGGGTCGTGGCTGGGTCTTCCAGCATGACAACGACCCGAAACACACAGCCAGGGCAACTAAGGAGTGGCTCCGTAAGAAGCATCTCAAGGTCCTGGAGTGGCCTAGCCAGTCTCCAGACCTGAACCCAATAGAAAATATTTGGAGGGAGCTGAAAGTCCGTATTGCCCAGCGACAGCCCCGAAACCTAAAGGATCTGGAGAAGGTCTGTATGGAGGAGTGGGCCAAAATCCCTGCTGCAGTGTGTGCAAACCTGGTCAAGACCTACAGGAAACGTATGATCTCTGTAATTGCAAACAAAGGTTTCTGTACCAAATATTAAGTTCTGCTTTTCTGATGTATCAAATACTTATGTCATGCAATAAAAAGCAAATTAATTACTTAAAAATCATACAATGTGATTTTCTGGATTTTGTTTTAGATTCCGTCTCTCACAGTTGAAGTGTACCTATGATAGAAATTACAGACCTCTACATGCTTTGTAAGTAGGAAAACCTGCAAAATCGGCAGTGTATCAAATACTTATTCTCCCCACTGTATATATATGCGAGAAAAAAAAACATGGGAGATTGGAAGTGATGCAGACAATTACATTGATGGAAGTTACAATCTGCAATATTAAAACTGATCTACCTACTAAAAAAAATAAAAAAATATACTGGCCAGTAGTTATGGTCAGTAGTTGTGTGGTCAGTAGTTGTTTGGTTGTGGTCAATAATTGTGGTCAGTAGTCAGTTGTGTGGTTTTGTTCAGTAGTTGTGGTCAGTGATTGTGGTTCAGTATTTGTGGTCAGTAGTTGTGTGGTAGTGGTCAGCAGTTGTGGTCAGTAGTTGTGTGGTTGTTGTCAGTAGTTGTGGTCTGTAGTAGTGTGGTTGTGGTCAGTAGTGGTCAGTAATTTAGTAGTTGTGGTCAGTAGTTGTGTGGTTGTGGTCCGTAGTTGTGTGGTTGTGGTCCGTAGTTGTGTGGTTGTGGTCCGTAGTTGTGTGGTTGTGGTCCGTAGTTGTGTGGCTATGGTCAGTAGTTGTATGGTTGTGCTCAGCAGTTGTGGTCAGTAGTTGTGTGGTTCAGTAGTTGTGTGGTTCAGTAGTTGTGTGGTTCAGTAGTTGTGGTAGTGGTCAGTAGTTGTGGTCAGTAGTAGTGTGGTTGTGGTCAGTAGTGGTCAGTAATTTAGTAGTTGTGGTCAGTAATTGTGTGGTTGTGGTCAGTAGTTCTGTGGTTGTGGTCTGTAGTTGTAGTCAGTAGTCATGGTCAGTAGTTATGTGGTTGTGGTCCGTAGTTGTGCAGTTGTGGTATGTAGTTGTGCGGTTGTGGTCTGTAGTTGTGGTCAGTAGTTATGGTCTGTAGTTGTGTTGTTGTGGTCAGTAGTTGTGGGGCTATGGTCAGTAGTTGTATGGTTGTGCTCAGCAGTTGTGGTCAGTAGTTGTGGTCTGTAGTTGTGTGGTTGTGGTCAGTAGTTGTGGGGCTATGGTCAGTAGTTGTATGGTTGTGCTCAGCAGTTGTGGTCAGTAGTTGTGTGGTTCAGTAGTTGTATGGTAGTGGTCAGTAGTTGTGGTCAGTAGTAGTGTAGTTGTGGTCAGTAGTGGTAAGTCATTTAGTAGTTGTGGTCAGTAATTGTGTGGTTGTGGTCAGTAGTTGTGTGGTTGAGTAGTATGTGGTCAGTAGTTGTGGTCAGTAGTCGTGGTCATTAGCGGTCAGTAGTTGTAGTCAGTAGTTGTAGTTGTGGTCAGTAGTTGTGTGGTTGTGGTCGGTAGTTGTGTGGTTGTGGTCAGTGTCTAAACTACAGTTGTGTGTGAAAACTGAAAGTGCGATGAGAAGCAGAACGGGTAAAATATGAAGCGAGTGAACGGAGACAGCTTCGCTCTATCCATTCAGAGCAGCAGGATCAACGTCCTGCCCACCCTTTTCTTTACAGACAGGCAAAATAGCCAGTTATTTAGGGCATGGGGCATGTTCTTGAGAAGGAGGACGAAGCTAGTGAAATCTTAGTACTAGCTGTTCGATTTTTGAAACAGATTCCCAAATCATGGGAATTTGTCAAGCTATGAAGAGTTTTCTCCCTCAGAGTTATGTGTTTCTAGGCAAACAGTTGCCTTGACAGGCCTGCTCACTCCATGGCTAAAACCAGTGTGAGGAACATGCTAACAAACGTTTGTGCGATGAAGCTAAATACTGCACTCTGACCCACAAAACTTATTTGCTAAATTTATGATAGTGTTGTTGGGCAAAGCAAGGAAAGTGAACTTCAAACTTGATGTGGTTCTCTTGAAATGAATCTGCTAGCTTCTGATATGACTTACTGCATCTATAAAGAAAGCAGTTGATGGGTTACTAAAGCAGCTCTATCTATATATAGTAGCTATTCCTAATCCGTTTTCAGATTTGAAAAGCAGAGAAGTAGGGGAAGATTTTTATATGCTCTACATTTTGTCTGACTTGTTGGGGGAGTGGTCAAAAACAGAGGTTGTTTGGAAAAAGTTGGTAAAATATGTGTTAATGCAGTTACTAAAACTGCTATATCGTTAGAACCGTATCAGATATTTTTGTTCCACAAACAGATTTGAAAAGCAGAGAAGTAGTCTAAGAAGCAGAGAAGTAGTCTAAGAAGTTGTCTAAGTTGTTGGCGAAGTGGTCGAAGTAGCAGATTTGTGTCAAGTTGCATAGTTGCATTTACAGTGAATGGAATGTTGGAAGTTATGTCAAAAAGGGGAGATTTAGAATGTTGAAAAAAGTCCCATGAAGGTGAATGAAGGACAAAAACTTGAGTACTTTAAAAAGTATAAAAGATATCAAAAAGTTGAATACAAGCAACTCAATCCAGACCAGTCTACATGTTTAAAGTTGGAACGGCATTTCTAGCTCAAACGGTGTAAGAGGAGTTGAATGCTGAAGAATAAGAAGTATGTAGAAGATTTAAGCGGGGACTCTTGTTTCGCGAGCCCCACAATAATAATGAGTATGTAAGAAATCTAGAGTGCATTGCTTTGCATGCATACCTAAATATCCATCCGACATTGTTACACACAAATAACATACAAATTATTAATTTAATAAAACAACTATCTTTTCAATGTAGTTTCTATGATGTGCGCCCCATAAAAAGACCGGTAGCCTTTTTAAAGAGGCTCAATGTGTAGCAAGTGGAGTGAAAGTTCACTATTGCAATGCAAGCTGGAATAAAAGTACGGAATTAAAAGTTAGCGAAATGAGAAGGAGTAGGCTACAATGAGCAACCAACAGGTAGGCTGTTGTTTTATCTGAATGGGGTTGGGGAGAAAGCGCAGCATGTGGCCTCAATTAGCCTAGATAGCTCAGCTTCTCTAGGCTACTCCAGTCAAGACAGGAACTGTTATATGAGATGATAAATAATTAGCTAGTCTTGGTTATAGTTGCCGCGGCTACTCTCTCTCTCTCTCCGTCTGCTCGCTCCCGCACACACCTGCCCATCTGCAGCGGCAGCCTCTCTCCGTCACGCAGCAGTGCTCAGGTTAAAAACGTACGTTTAAAAAAGAAACATGTATTTCGAATATCCGGATATCGGACAAAAATGTATGTTACTATTCGAATAGTGAAATTATTTCAAGCCCCCATCATTAGTAAATAACTAACATTTCAAGTGTAATAATAGCCTTTCATAGAAAACAGATACAATATGCCCATAGTCGCAACATCGGAGTTGCTCAACAGCGGTTTAAATGTATGACAGAGATTTTCTACAGATGAGTGGGCCTCCTTACCTTGCTGTCCAGGTATTCGCCCTTCTTGACCAGAAAATCAGCGATGGTGTCAAGAAGTCGAGTCTCTCTGAGCCGGTGGCGGGCAATGTATTTGGCAATGAGGGCCATGGTGAATGGGGTTATGCTGTCCACTTTTTTAGGCAGTTCCTCTATTGAGAAAAGAGCAGACGGTTATCTTGGAAATGATAGAAGTACGGAGAAACCGGCAGATTAAACAGCTGCCAGATAATGGCAGAGGAGGGGAAGTGAGGAAAGGAAAACTCACCAGCCAGGCTGCACACAAACCTCTCTTGCCTGTTCTGGTAGAAGAGGTGCGAGCTGAAGATGAGCTCTAGGCTCTTGTTGCTAGCTTCGCGTGCACACACAGCCAGCATCTCATCCAGCAGCGCCATCTCCTGGTCGCGCACACCACTTACGCTAGCCAGTGTGTGCTTGACCAGTCGCAGGATCTTCCTGTTTGTAGGTTGAGCGGAACAATGGTGGTTGTGACTAAATGGAGTATAGCTACAACCGGAAGTGACTTTTCGTAGCTGGTTAAGAGAGCATTTTAACTAGCCATAACCCTTTTCCTAACCTTAACCTAATTCTCCTAACCTGCCACGTAAATTCTCCTAAACTAATGCGAAAAAGTCACTTTCGGTCGTAGCTGTATATCACCTAGTCAAAAACGACAAATGGTGGAATTTGGTATCATGATAACGTCAATTATCGCGATAAAAGCGGTTATCACGATTTTATCAAGTATCACGATTAAAGCCATTATCGCGATATTACCAAGTATTGCGATAACTGCTTTTATCACAATAATAACTGACACTCGGGAACTCTAAGGCATGTCCAGTAAGATCACTATTATTATTTTTGAAAACATTGTCTCCATTGATTTCCTATCGAAAGCAACCCAGTTGTACTTCATAACCCTGCATTGCCTCTACTTGGATGGCTAGTCATATATTATGAATGGACCTCTTACAAACAAGAGAACCCAATATAACATGTAAAGTTGTATACATTTGTCTATATTACCCTAAACTGGTAATCAACCATCATACCAAACCTACCTGTTGGCCAGAAGCTGCTCTGGGTTGGGGTGTACGTTGGCGACGTTCCCAGCCGTCGCTGTGTCGGTGGGTTCCAGCGAGTGCAACTTGAGCCGGTAGTAGGAGAGTAGCAGAAAGAGGGTCTGCGGGTGGCGCTCCCGCTCCAGGTTCTTCTCCAAGCCTGCCAGGCAGGCCTCGGTGAGCGGGTGCTGGCTGCTGGGGTGCAGCTTCATGCTGGAGCTGAACACCATGGACACATCCTTCTGGTTGAACTGGTCCAGCCGCGACTGTGACTCCGCCTCCAGCACCTGCACCACCTGCGAGTCGCTGGGAAGGCCTAGGAGGAGGAGACAGGAAGTTCAGGGTTTATTTGGTTGACTTCATTTCTTTATAAGGAATATAGTCTGTTTTATATATCAGAATATTGCATTCACGGTTGTTATATGTACAAGAATTCCTTTCATATCCATAAAAAAAAACAAGTGAATACACGTAGTAATTAGCATTTAAAGTAGTAATTGCCATTTCCCAATGTTCATGTCTCATTCATAATATCAAATGCATAAAAACGATGCTTAACCTTTACTAGCAATACTACTTTCAAACTCTGCCGATCAACAACTGCAAAAAGTTACTATGGAAAACAGAGCTGCCTCCATGCGACCACATAGCCTCACCTAGTGCAGCCACAGCATACAGGCAGTTGACGATGCTGAAGTTGTCAAACTTGACACAGTCTCTCACAATGGCGTTGCACAGCATCTGGAAGTCCTGGTGCTCCAGGATCTGTCTGCGTTCGTCCTCAGCTCCTCCACCGGTTCCGGGAACCAGGGCTGCCTCTGAGTTACCTCCGCCCCCTCCTCCAGCCCCGGCCTGTAGTAGCTGGCCGATCTTCTGCAGGGCGATGGGGTAGTGGTTGTGTGAGATCTTGCCCGGGTTCTGCGTCACCCAGCGCAGCACCTCGTCGCCCCGCCGCGAGCGCTCAATCAGCCGCTTCATGGTGAAGAAGGTGTCGTAGCTCATCTTCTCGTGGATGAAGTTCCATGTCTTCTTCTTGTTGCCAGCGGCGCCAACAGTGGCGTGGTGGTGCAGGTGGGCGTACGGGGGGATGGGGGGAGGCGGAGGAGGAGGGGGGGCCAGGTGCGGGTGGTAGTGCTGCTGGTGGTGGTGACTGGGGGGCCCTCGGTGAGGGCCAGGGTAGAAGGGCGGGTTGCTGGGGGGTGGAGGGTGCACATGGTGGGGGTGGTGGGGTGGGGGGAGAGGGTGGTGGTGATGATGATGATGATGGGGATGAGCAATGTGGTGGTGGTGGTTCTCCAGCATGAGCACCCCTCCACCCCCCAGGCCCGGCCGGCGCCCGGGCTTTCCCCCTCCTCCTCCCCCACCTCCTGAGCTGTACAGGCGGGTAGCGTACATGCCGGCGAGGGCAAGAGCGAGGACACCAGGGCGGTGGGCGTGTCGCGGGCAGAGGAGTGAGGGATGATGCTGCCGCAGCTCAGGAGGCCTGGGCCGGAGGGCAGCCGCAGCATAGTACATGGGCTAGTCCGCTGGGGCACGGCACACTACACCTACAGGGAGAGAGGACGGAAGGGACAGACCGAGAGGAGAGAAGAGAGAAAGAATAGGCTAATTAAAACACACTCCAGTTGAGAATGTGTGAGAATCCCTGGAGGGTCACAGAGTACATGTACACATTAGGGGTGAAATTGGGATACTTAAAGGAATATTTTGGTATTTTGGGTAATTTCCTACTTAACCAGAGTCAGACCAACTCATGGATACCATTTTTATGTCTTTGTGCAGTTTGAAGGAGGTTGAAGGTAGCATATCGTTAACTTAACGCAATTTCTGGAAGTCTATGGGTATCTACTAGCCTGCTCCTCTCAAAAGCAAGGAAATAGACCAAACTAGTCCAAAGCTGGGTGGTTAGTAATTTATAGTCTTACAAAGCTATAAACACAGTGCATTCGGAAAGTATTCAGACCCTTTGACTTTTTCCACATTTTGTTACATTACAGCCTTATTCTAAAATTGATTAAATAAAAAATTGTCCTCATCAATCTACACAAAATACCCAATAACGACAAAGCAAAAACAGGTTTTTAGAAATATTTAAAACAATATTGTCACACCCTGGCTCTGGGGACTCTATATGTTGAGCCAGGGTGTGTAGATTCTATGTGTTCTAGTTCTATGTGTTATATTTCTATGTTGGCCAGATTGGTTCCCAATCAGAGGCAACGAGTGTCAGCTGTTGCTGGTTGTCTCTGATTGGGAACCATATTTAAACAGTCTGTTTTTCCCTTAGTGTTTGTGGGATCTTGTTTCCGTTTGGTTTGTTCCTTGTTGGTTGTGTTAAACCGTAGGACTGCACGTTTCGTTTGTTGTTTTGTTGTTTATATTATCACTAATGATAATAAACATTAAGTATGTTTGCAACTAACGCTGCGCATTGGTCTACTCCGTCTAACGATCGTGACAAATATAAATGTATATAATACAAAATATATACCGTGCATTCGGAAAGTATTCAGACACCTTGCCTTTTCCACATTTTGTTACGTTAGCCTTATTCTAAAATGGATCTACACACAATAACAAATAATGACAAAGCGAAAACAGGTTATGCATTTTTTGTAATTTCTTACAAATAAAAACAGAAATACCTTATTTACATAAGTATTCAGACCCTTTGCTATGAGACTCGAAATTGAGCTCAGGTGCATCCTGTTTCCATTGATCATTCTTGAGATGTTTCTACAACTTGATTGGAGTCCACCTGTGGTAAATTCAATTGATTGGACATGATTTGGAAAGGCACACACACCTGTCTATATAAAAGGTCCCACAATTGACCGTGCATGTCAGAGCAAAAATCAAGCCATGAGGTTGAAGGAATTGTCCGTAGAGCTCAGAGACAGGATTGTGTCGAGGCACAGATCTTGGGAAGGGTATCAAAAAATGTCTGCAGCATTGAAGGTCCACAAGAACACAGTGGCCTCCATCATTCTTAAATGGAAGAAGTTTGGAACCACCAACACTCATCCTAGAGCTGGCTGCCCGGCCAAACTGAGCATGGCCTTCGTCAGGGATGTGACCAAGAACCCGATGGTCACTCTGACAGCCCTCCAGAGTTCCTCTGTGGAGGTGGGAGAACCTTCCAGAAGGACAACCATCTCTGCAGCACTCCCCCAAGCAGGCCTTTACGGTAGCGTGGCCAGACGGAAGCCACTCCTTAGTAAAAAGGCACAACAGCTCACTTGGCGTTTGCCAAAAGGCACCTAAAGGACTCTCAGACCATGAAAAACAAGATTCTCTGGTCTAATGAAACCAAGATTGAACTCTTTGGCCTGAATGCCAAGTGTCACGTCTGGAGGAAACATGGCACCATCCCTATGGTGAAGCATGGTGGTGGCATCATCATGCTGTGGGGATGTTTTTTAGAGGCAGGGACTGGGAGACTAGTCAGGGTAGAGGCAAAGATGAACGGAGCAAACTACAGAGAGATCCTTGATGAAAACCTGCTCCAGAGCGCTCAGGACCTCAGACCGGGGCGAAGGTTCCCCTTCCAACAGGACAACAACCCTAAGCACACAGCCAAGACAACGCAGGAGAGCTTGAGGTGGTGGGCCGACATCCAAGCTGAGATATCTGCCAGGCACACAGAGATCTGTGTCCCCACCTGGGTGTCAGAAGACGGGAAGGAGAAAAGTAGTTGAGTGTCATCCACATAGCAATTATAGGAGAGACCATGAGGACTTCGTGTATTGAGAGAAGAGTGCCTAGAACCGAGCCCTGGGGGACACCAGTAGTGAGAGTACGTAGAGCAGACACAGATTCTCTCCACGTCACCTGGTAGGAGCAGCCTGCCAGGTAGGATGCAATCCAAGAGTGTGCAGAGCCTGAGATGCCCAGCCCTGAGAGGGTGGAGAGGAGGATCTGATGGTTCACTGTGTTGAAGGCAGCAGATAGATCTAGGAGGATGAGAATAGAGGAGAGAGAGTCAGCTTTGGCTGTGCGGAGAGCCTCCGTGACACAGAGAAGAGCAGTCACGGTTAAGTGACCCATTTTGAAGCCTGACTAGTTAGGATCGTTCTGAGAGAGATAACGAGAGGGTTGATCAGAGACAGCACGCTCAAGTGTTTTGGAAAGAAAAGAAAGAAGGGATACAGGTCAATGTTTTTCACGTCAGATGAGTTGAGTGTTGGCTTCTTGAGGAGGGGAGCGACTCGGCCCATTTTGAAGTCAGAGGGGACGCAGCCAGTGGTCAGGGATGAGTTGAGGGAAGTAAGGAGGTCTACAGAGATGGTCTGGAGAAGGGAGGAGGGGATGGGGTCGAGCAGGCAGACCTCACGAGAGGGGACAATGAGCTCAAGGTGTAGGGTAGTTCTGTGTGAGTGGGACCAGTGGACTCAATAGGCTGAGTGAATGAGAAGATATCGTCAACCTTCTTTTCAACGTGGTTGACAAAGTCGTCCGCAGAGAGGGAGGAGGGAGTGGGTGGAGGATTACGGAGGGAGGAGAAGGTGGAAAAGAGTTTCCTAGGGTTAGGGGGCAGAAGCTTTACATTTTTTGTGATAGAATGTGGCTTTAGCTGCAGATACAGAGGAAGAGAAGGTAGAGAGGAGGGAGTGAAAGGATGATAGGTCCTCCGGAAGTTTAGTTTTCCTCCATTTTTTCTCAGCTGCCTGCAGTCCTGTTCTATCAGATCGCAATGAGTCACTCAGCCACGGAGCAGTAGGGGAGGGACGAGCAAGCCAGGAGGAAAGGGGACAGTGAGTCATAGGATGCGGAAAGGGAGGAGAGTAGGGTCAAAGAGGCAGAATCAGGAGACAGAGGGAGGAGGATTTAGCAGTGGGAAGAGATGATAGGATAGAAGAGGACAGAGTAGTGGGGGAGAGAGAGAGAGCGAAGATTGCGACGGCGCATGACCATCTGGGTATGGGCCGAGTGGCCCGGGTTGGAGGAAAGGGAGAGAGAAAAGGAAACAAAGTACTGATCAGAGACCTGTATCCCTTCTTTATCTCTGAGAGAGATAACGAGAGGGTTGATCAAAGTGTTTTGGAAAGAAAATAAAGGGATACAGGTCAATTTTTTTTCACGTCAGATGAGTTGAGTGTTGGCTTCTTGAGGAGGGGAGCGACTCGGCCCATTTTGAAGTCAGAGGGGACGCAGCCAGTGGTCAGGGATGAGTTGAGGGAAGTAAGGAGGTCTACAGAGATGGTCTGGAGAAGGGAGGAGGGGATGGGGTCGAGCGGGCAGACCTCACGAGAGGGGACAATGAGCTCAAGGTGTAGGGTAGTTCTGTGTGAGTGGGACCAGTGGACTCAATAGGCTGAGTGAATGAGAAGATATCGTCAACCTTCTTTTCAACGTGGTTGACAAAGTCGTCCGCAGAGAGGGAGGAGGGAGTGGGTGGAAGATTACGGAGGGAGGAGAAGGTGGAAAAGAGTTTCCTAGGGTTAGGGGACAGAATCTTAAAAAAAAAAATTGTGATAGAATGTGGCTTTAGCTGCAGATACAGAGGAAGAGAAGGTAGAGAGGAGGGAGTGAAAGGATGATAGGTCCTCCGGAAGTTTAGTTTTCCTCCATTTTTTCTCAGCTGCCTGCAGTCCTGTTCTATCAGATCGCAATGAGTCACTCAGCCACGGAGCAGTAGGGGAGGGACGAGCAAGCCAGGAGGAAAGGGGACAGTGAGAGTCATAGGATGCGGAAAGGGAGGAGAGTAGGGTCAAAGAGGCAGAATCAGGAGACAGAGGGAGGAGGATTTAGCAGTGGGAAGAGATGATAGGATAGAAGAGGACAGAGTAGTGGGGGAGAGAGAGAGAGCGAAGATTGCGACGGCGCATGACCATCTGGGTATGGGCCGAGTGGCTCGGGTTGGAGGAAAGGGAGAGAGAAAAGGAAACAAAGTACTGATCAGAGACCTTGAGGGGGAGATGCAGTGAGATTAGTAGGCCAACAGCATCTAGTAAAGATGAGGTGAAGTGTATTGCCTGCCTTGTGAGTTGGAGGGGATTGGGAAAGGGTGAGGTCAAAAGAGGCAAGGAGGGGAAAGAGAGCTGTAAATAAATTAATCGAAGGCAGACGTCGGGAGGTTGAAGTTGCCAAGTATGAAGAGCCATCGTCAGGAAATGATCTTATCAAGGTGTCAAGCTCATTGAGGAACTCTCCAAGGGCACCTGGGGGGCGAGATGACAACAATGATAAGCTTGAGTGGACAAGTGACAGTGACAGCATGGAATTAAAATGAGCAGATGGACAGGTGAAAGAGGAAGCAAAGAGAAAATCTCCAGTTAGGAGAAATGAGTAGCCTTGTGCCACCACCGCGACGACCAGATGGTCTTGGACTATGAGAGAAAATGTAGTCAGATGAAGAGAGAGTAGCAGTGTTCTCTGGGGTGATCCATGTCTCCTTCAGGGCCAAAAAGTCAAGGGACTGAAGGGCAGTATAGGCTGCAATGAACTCTGCGTTCTTGGCCGCAGATCGGCAGTTCCAAACGCTTCCAGAAACCCGGAATTCCACATGGGTTGTGCGCGCAGGGTACACTAAACTAGAAGAGTTGCAACTAAGGGGTGGGGAGCATCTGTAAAGCCTAAAGGGAGAGAAGCGAACTGGGATAGAAAACTCATACTTGCCAAAGCTACAAGACACATTTGACAGAAGTACAGAACATAACATAAAAACTAAACTGTTTTTTTTGTGTGTGAAAAAGTAGATGTTTCGGTATATCGTGCAACACTAGACGCCAACTACCTTTAGCGCCTATTGACGAAAGTGTCTTCTGGCCGGAGGAGTTCTGTTAAGAGCCCCGAACGCTTGTTCTGAACGCTAAAAAGCATTGCTTGCGGTACGGTTTTGTAAACATAAAGAACATATCAGTGAGAAACATAATTTTCTAAAAATGTAAATTACTACACATTATTAGGGTAAGGGTTCCCACCCAGCCATATTTCCATGTTACAGTGCTTGTTTACGAATAACAGACGGAAGACAGAGGCGTACCTGTGCTAATTAGCTATCCGCATCTCTGAACACCTGTGTATAAACGAAAGACAGATGCTGGCCCATGTTGACTCCAGTGCTTCAAACGGTTGTGTCAAGTTGGCTGGATGTCCTTTGGGTGGTGGACCATTCTTGATGCAAACAGAAAACTGTTGAGTGTGAAAAACACAGCAGCGTTGCAGTTCTTGACACAAAACAGTGCACCTGGCACCTCCTACCATACTCCGTTCAAAGGCACTTAAATATTTTGTCTTGCCCATTCACCCTCTGAATGGCACACATACACAATCCATGTCTCAATTGTATCAAGGCTTAAAACTCCTTCTTTAACCCGTCTCCTCCCCTTCATCTACACTGATTGAAGTGGATTTAACAATTGGCATCAATGAGCACGGTTACGTGCACACAATAATGCGGTTATTGTGGATAGTTAGGTTATTATAATCGTTTGTTTACATTCTTTGACAGAATAACGATTTACCTAACAATCCTGTTTACATGGACACATCTGAAATCATGCTACTGATGGGCCTTTTGATAAATGCAGAAAAATCGGCAATCAAAATAAACGTTCTACCATAGTGACAATATTATTTTTGCGAAGACTATTTGATTCTGAGTTCGGACATATAACGTTTGTATGTGAAAAATGTATAAGATGCATACTTTCAGTTTTCCCGAACTCACTTCAGTCGCTTATAAGAGGGAAGCTTGCGCTACCCGGTGCTGGCACATGAGTACAGACCAAATACACAGCTGGAACGCCGATTAAGCTGTTTACATGTCCTAATAATTTGAAAGATTGCTCAGAAAACCTGGTGTTTTAATCGGAGTATGCTTACTTCGATTATGACCTTAAGGCGATTAAGATTAGCAGAGTAAGGTGTTTACGTGACTAATGCCATACTTTGCCTTCTGCCACAATCAGTTTAATATCGAATTATTAGTGTGCATGTAAACATACTCAATAAGCGAGCATAGCTTTCACCTGGATTCACCTGGTCAGTCTTTGTCATGGAAAGAGCAGGTGTTCTTAATGTTTTGTATACTCTGTGTATATTGCAAGTGTATATTTTGCATTTGTGAAATTATTTTGATGTGATATGAAATTAAAGGGCTTTATGTTTCTAGAACCGTACCACAATTGAGAATCTGCTGTTTTGGCTGCCAGAGACAATTCGCCTTTAAAACAGAACATGTAAGATCCTTGGACTAGAAGGAGTAGATTTTAGCCTCCTTCTGTCCATTATTGCGCTAGTTACAATCAAGAAACGTACACAAATGTCCTTTGTGTGCACCTTACTGGTCAACAAAAAAAACGGTCAGCTTTATATGTCAGCTTTATAATAGACAAGGCAAGGACTACTTTAATATTACTGGAGGTAGCCTAATCCAAACCGTATGTTGTTTCCAAATACAGTGTTACTAAACACGTTGACAGAGCAGTCTCTTTAGTTTATAACTAGCTAGGACTAGAGTATCAAAACAAAATCAAATGTTATTTGTCACATGCGCCAAATACAACAGGTGTAGACCTTACTGTGAAATGCTGATGAGCCCTTTCCCAGAAATGCAGAGTTAAAAAGTAAGAAAAATTAGCTAAAATAAAAAAAGGAAACAGTAACAATAAAATAACAATAACAAGGCTATATACAAGGAGTACCGGTTCAGAATAACTGAGAATATTTACATGAACACTAATAATTCGATATTAAACTGATTATGGCAGTAGGCAGAGTATGGAAATAATTACGTAATTAAAAACACCTGGTTTTCTGAGAAATTTGTAGAATTATTGGGACATTTAAACAGCTTAATTGGCGTTCCAGCAGTGTATTTGATCTGCGCATGTGCCAGCAAGTGAAGTGAGTTCGGAAAAACTTTAAAAGTATGCACCTTAGAAATATGTCCAAAATCAAAAAGGTTCTGGGGGAAAAAAAGGTCACTGTGGTAGAAGGTTTATTTTGATTGCCGATTTTCTGCATTTATCAAAAGTCCCATCAGTAGCCCAATTTCAGATGTGTCCATGTAAACAGGATTACTAGGGAAATCATTATTTTTGCTAAGCATGTAAAACTAGCCACAAGAATCGTATTATTGTGTGCATGTAACCATGCTCAATGTGCAGGGGTATGAGGTAGTTGAGGTAATATGTACATGTCGGTAGGGGTAAAAGTGACTAGGCAATCAGAATAGATAATAAATAGTAGCAGCAGCGTATGTGAAGAGTTTGAAAGAGTGTCTATGTGTCAGTGTGGCGTCAATATGCAGGTGTGTGTTTTGTGTGCTGGAGTGTCAGTGTAGTATGTGTGGGTAGAGTCCAGTGAGTGTGCAGAGTCAGTGCTCTATGCACATAGTCTGGGTAGCCATTTGATTAAGTGTTCAGCAGTCTTATTTTATTTATTTTATTTTTTATTTCACCTTTATTTAACCAGGTAAACAAGTTCTCATTTACAACTGCGACCTGGCCAAGATAAAGCATAGCAGTGCGATAAAAAACAAACACAGAGTTACATATGGGGTAAAACAAAACAAAGTCAAAAATACAACAGAAATACATATAATATACAGTGTGCAAATTTAGCAAGTTATGGAGGTAAGGCAATAAAATAGGCTATAGTGCAAAATAATTACAATTAGTATTAACACTGGAATGATAGATGTGCAAGAGATGATGTGCAAATAGAGATACTGGGGTACAAATGAGCAATATAGGGATGAGGTAGTTGGGCGGGCTAATTTCAGATGGGCTGTGTACAGGTGCAGTGATCGGTAAGGTGCTCTGACAACTGATGCTTAAAGTTAGTGAGGGAGATAAGTGTCTCCAGCTTCAGAGATTTTTGCAATTTGTTCCAGTCATTGGCAGCAGAGAACTGGAAGGAATTGCGGCCAAAGGAGGTGTTGGCTTTGGGGATGACCAGTGAGATATACCCGCTGGAGCGCAGACTACGGGTGGGTGTTGCTATGGTGACCAATGAGCTAAGATAAGGAGGGGATTTGCCTAGCAGTGATTTATAGATGGCCTGGAGCCAGTGGGTTTGGCGACGAATATGTAGTGAGGACCAGCCAACAAGAGCGTACAGGTCACAGTGGTGGGTATTATATGGGGCTTTGGAGAAAAAACTGATGGCACTGTGATAGACTACATCCAATTTGCTGAGTAGAGTGTTGGAGGCTATTTTGTAAATGACATCGCCGAAGTCAAGGATCGGTAGGATAGTCAGTTTTACGAGGGCATGTTTGGCAGCATGAGTGAAGGAGGCTTTGTTGCGAAATAGGAAACCGATTCTAGATTTAACTTTGGATTGGAGATTCTTAATGTGAGTCTGGAAGGAGAGTTTACAGTCTAACCAGACACCTAGATATTTGTAGTTGTCCACATACTCTAGGTCAGACCCGTCGAGTAGTGATTCTAGTCGGGTGGGCGGGTGCAAGCAGCGTTCGGTTGAAGAGCATGCATTTAGTTTTACTAGTGTTTAAGAGCAGTTGGAGGCTACTGAAGGAGTGTTGTATGGAATTGAAGCTCGTTTGGAGGTTTGTTAACACAGTGTCCAATGAAGGGCCAGATGTATACAAAATGGTGTCGTCTGCGTAGAGGTGGATCTGAGAGTCACCAGCAGCAAGAGCGACGTCATTGATATACACAGAGAAAAGAGTCGGCCCAAGAATTGAACCCTGTGGCACCCCCATAGAGACTGCCATAGGTCCAGACAACAGGCCCTCCGATTTGACACATTGAACTCTATCTGAGAAGTAGTTGGTGAACCAGGCGAGGCAGTCATTTGAGAAACCAAGGCTTATGGCTTGGGGGTAGAAGCTTTTCAGGAACCTTTTGGTCCCATACTTGGCGCTTCAGTACTGCTTGCCGTGTGGTAGCAGAGAGAACAGTCTATGACTTGGGTGGCTGGAGTCTGACAATTGTTAGGGCCTTCCTCTGACACTGCCTGGTATAGAGGTCCTGGATGGCAGGGAAGTCAGCCCCAGTGATGTACTGGGCCGTACGCACTACCCTCTGTAGAGCCTTGCGGTCGGATGCCAACCAGTTGCCATACCAAGCGGTGATGCAGCCAGTCAAGATGCTCTCAAATGGTACAGCTGTAAAACTTTGAGGATCTGAGGGCCCATGCCAAATCTTTTCAGCCTCCTGAGGGGGAAGAGGCGTTGTCGTGCCCTTTTCACGTCTGCGTTGGTGTGTTTGGACCATGAAAGATCCTTAGTAATGTGGACACCAAGAAACTTGAAGCTCTCGACCCGCTCCACTACAGCCCCGTCAATGTGAATGGGGGCGTGCTCGGCCCTCCGTTTCCTGTAGTCCACAATCAGCTCTTTTGTCTTGCTGACATTGAGGGCAAGGTTGTTACACCACAATGCCAGGTCTCTGGTCTCATTCCTATAGGCTGTCTCATTGTTGTCGGTAATCAGGCCTACCACTGACGATGGTGTAAAGTTGAGCACGGACAGAGTCGAGGGTGAACAGGGAGTAAGCATGCACCCGAGGGGCCCTTGTGTTGAGGGTCAGCATGGCGGATGAGTTGTTGCCTACCCTCACCACCTGGGTGCGGCCCGTCAGGAAGTCCAGGATCCAGTTGCAGAGGGAGGTGTTCAGTCCCTGGGACCTTAGCTTAGTGATGAGCTTGGAGGGCACTATGGTGTTGAAGGCTGAGCTGTAGTCAATGAACAGCATTCTCACGTAGGTGTTCCTTTTGTCCAGGTGAGAAAGAGCAGTGGGAAGTGCATGAAATTGTGTCATCTGTGGATCTGTTTGGGCAGTATGCGAATTGGAGTGGGTCCAGGGTGTCTGGGATGATGGTGTTGATGTGAGCCATGACCAGCCTTTCAAAGCATTTCATGGCTACAGATGCGAGTGCTATGGAGCGATAGTCATTTAGACAGGTTACCTTGGCGTTCTTGGCACAGGGACTTTGGTGGTCTGCTAGGTATTACAGACTGGGTCAGAGAGAGGTTGAAAATGTCAATGAAGACACATGCCAGCTGGTCAGCGCATGCTCCGAGTGCACGTCCTGGCAATCCATCTGGCCCTGCGGCCTTGTGAATGTTAACCTGTTTAAAGGTCTTACTCACATCAGCTACGGTGAGCGTGATCACACAGTCGTCCGGAACAGCTGGTGCTCTCATGCATGGTTCAATGTACCTCGAAGCAAGCATAGAAGGCATTTAGCTCGTCTGGTAGGCTCGCGTCACTGGGCAGCTCACGGCTGGGTTTTCCTTTGTAATCCGTGATAGTTTGCACGCACTGGCACATCCGACGAGTGTCAGAGCTGGTGTAATAGGATTTGATCTTAGCCCTGTATTGACGCTTTTCCTGTTTGATGGTTCGTCGGAGGGTGTGACGGGATTTCTTATAAGCGTCCGGATTTGTGTCCCGCTCCTTGAAAGCGGCAGCTCTAGCCTTTAGCTCACTGCGGATGTTGCCTGTAATCCATGGCTTCTGGTTGGGTTATGTACGTATGGTCACTGTGGGGGTGACGTTGTTGATGCACTTATTAATGAAGCCGGTGACTGATTTGGTAAACTCCTCAATGCCATTGAATGAATCCCGGGACATATTCCAGTCTGTGCTAGCGAAACAGTCCTGTAGCTTAGCATCCGCTTCATCAGACCACTTCCGTATTGATCACTGGTACTTCCTGTTTGAGTTTTTGCTTGTAAGCAGGAAACAGGACAGAGTTATGGTCCTCTGTAGCTCAGCTGGTAGAGCACGGCGCTTGTAACGCCAAGGTAGTGGGTTCGATCCCCGGGACCACCCATACACAAAAGATTTATGCACGCATGACTAAGTCGCTTTGGATAAAAGCGTCTGCTAAATGGCATATTATATTATTATTATGGTCAGATTTGCCAAATGGAGGGCGATGGAGAGCTTTACGTCTGTGTGTGGAGTATAGGTGATCTAGAGTTTTGTTTCACCTGTAGTTTCAACCACAATTCAATTGTGGTTCAATGCAACCAAAATGCAGTAGTTGAGTACACCTACTGAGTCAGTCAAAACATAACCAACCTCTCCAAATGCAGGTTTTTTTCTGTATAGAAAAGTATTGGGCGGACCCCCTAAGTGTTTTCGGGCAGCCTATGTCCAAACAGTAAAAATAAAAGAAATATTTTTGTTATTCATTTTGGGATGGAAAAACTTTTCAGTGTAAACTTAAAATGACTAAAACCAGATATAAAGTATGTAGAAAATATAATGTACCTATAAATTTTTTTATAAGATCATGAGAACTAACAATCACCAAAATAAAAGTTAGACAGTCAGGGAGAATCTAAAATTCCAAAAATTATGCATTCAGGAGTATTTTTGTAATGTTTGAGTCACTCAGATAGCATAAGCCATGGCAAAATATGTAGAATTGCAGGAAATTAGTTTAAAAGACCCCATTTTTTGGTCACTGTGGCCAACAGGAGGGACCTGAAAATGTTCAGTTGGCAACTGCACCATTGAAACGCCCCTGCCACACCCACCACCTAAACCCCATTTTTATCCAGAAAATAATTCTCAAATGTCAAGTAAATTTGAACAGGTAACCAATTTCTCCTTCAGCATATGGAAATGTTCCAACTCAACCTTTCACAATTGTCCTCCTCAACAAACCACTAATGCCATTATTAGTTAGTTAGCTTGGTAAAAGTACCTAGCTAGCCTATCCTGATGACAAACACTCTATCCAGAATTGCAAGCATAAGAAAATGTCAAGCATAATGTCTGCAAATGCATAGGATCGGATAAAGCAGGTCAAATACATTTTATTTTTGTCACATGCTTTGTAGATAACAGGAGTAGATTTACAGTGAAATGCTTACTTACGGGTCCTTTTCCAACAATGTAGAGTTACAGATAAAAATGGAAATATTGGCACAGTGAATAATGAATAAAGTGCCATCTTAGCTAATATCTAGCTAGTCATGTTTTTGCAAGCTAGCCAACTATGTATAGCTTGCTACGGCTAACTTACTGTCAAGCTGAACTGGCATAGCTAGCTATCTAAATAAGCAATCTGCAAATCTGAAGTACCGGTAGCTAGTTGCAAATTAGCACGTAGCTAATATCAGTGGAAATGTTATGTAGCACTACTAGCAGGGAAATATTCCATTGCCAAACAGTGGCTAGTACTAGGGCCACCAGTGTGTTGTGACCAACATTAGCGCGAGCAACAACAGTGGAATCAACGGTTCGCCTTAAAACTCAAAGTCCCCCATTGAAACTGATGCAAACGGATGAAAAGTGAAAACATGCCAAAATTGGACTATATAATGCTAAACAAAGTTGGAATGTTGGGTGCACAATTCATAGGTCAGGCTGTACAGTGCAATATTAATGTCCAATACACACAATAGACTGACTGGGATGGTGATTTCCCACAGTCAAAGTCCTGCAATAAGAGCTAAGACGCTAATATTTGTCTAAACTCAACATAGTTGTGTTCTGTGGGTGTCACGGAGTAGGCTGATACCCCATTTCAAGGGTGCACAATCCATAGGTCAGGCTGTACAGTGCATATAAGAATGTTCCCAACGCAATTCTGAATTAAAATACATCCACAGTGCGATTTCAACAGATGTTTACTTTTTGGGGGGCAAATTAACTAATAATTGTAATTTGTTGGATTTACATAACATTCCAACTAGGCTAGGGCGGAATACAGATTGTCATAATGGCCTTGTGCCAATCCTGGGATAGTCGGTAATACCGGCACTGAACACAAGGGGCACCGTTTCAAACACCACTGATACTCTGTAGTCAGAAGGTTAGCAATGCTAACAAGTACATGTAAAATCCCATAGAGAATGCTAACTAAATGCCAACGAGCACATTACGAACATTTTGTACAGTTGCTGACCTAAACTATACAAGTAACTCAAAAATGCTACTCACAGTTTGCTGCACCCATAAAACAAATATTATCCAGCAAGGCTCTTGATGCAGGAGGGAATTATCTGCTGTTACCAAGCGAATGCTTGATTTTGGAAGAAGCTAACAACTTACCTAGATAATAGTTATAAGATATCTAGCTGGCAAGCATTTAGTTGTGAATTACATACTGTAATTAGATCACCTGGCGCATGCTGCACAACAGTGTGACTCACAAGGCTCTGGTGTCTCGTCGCTGTGTGCTTGTAAACAAACATCACGTGACAAGTGACTGGGGACTACCGTAAGCTTCATATACTGAACAAAAATATAAAACGCAACATGTAAAGTGTTGGTCCCATGTTTCTCAAATATGAGATGAAATAAAAGAGGCCAGCTCTAAAATGTGCAGTTTTGTCACAACACAATGCCAAAGATGTCTCAAGTTTTGAGGGAGCGTGCAATTGGCATACTGACTGCAGGAATGTCCACCAGAGCTGTTGCCAGATAATTGAATGTTAATTTCTCTACCATAAGCCACCTCCAACGTCGTTTTAGTGAATTTGGCAGTACGTCCAACCAGCCTCACAACCGCTGACCACATGTAACCACACCAGCCCCAGGACCTACACATCTGTAATAATAATATTCCAATTTATTTAAAAACATAGTTACAACAGTATTGACGGTATCGAAAAAATCATCCCGTGGCTTTTTCCAAATACACCGGTATACCGCCCAAGCCTAATTCCAACCTTGTTTAGCATTAACTAGTACAACTGTGGCATGTTTTCACTATTTGTATCTGTTTGCATTGATTTCAAATGGGGGACTTTTATTTTGAAGGCGAACTACCGATTCCACTATTGGTCCTCTGTAGCTCAGCTGGTAGAGCACGGCGCTTGTAACGCCAAGGTAGTGGGTTCGATCCCCGGGACCACCCAAACACAACAAAATTGTTTATGCACGCATGACTGTAAGTCGCTTTGGATAAAAGCGTCTGCTAAATGGCATATTATTATTATTTATTAATCACTACACACACTCACTAGGGCCAGGGGCATTTTCAGCAACCTCGTGCTGTCAGAGGCCATTAGTTAGGTCGGCTACAGCTAGCTACGTTACCATCGAATGGCTTCATATAAAAAGTACTGGATAAACAAGGTATCTAGCTAGAGTAGCTGACTATTGATACAATGGCAATCACTCATTGATGAACATACTTACATGTTGGATGTCAACGCAGAAGAGGGATATCCAGATGGGTGGTGGTGTTTTATCTAGCAGGAAACAATAACAGTTAATCTGACAGTGACACTCTCAATCATTTACCACAAAGCTCAGTAGTAGCTAGATAGCTATTAACGAAGTTTTATCAAAGGGATATTTCGCTTGGTAGACCAATAAAGGCCTTGCCTTCTAGGGGACTTGAAGGGATGCTTGTTAGCTAACGTTAGCTAGCTACCTAAATTAACTAGTTAGCTAGCTAACTATCTAATCTGGTGACGAGTTAACGTTAGCAGCAGTGTTAGCTGTCAAACATAGGAGTGACAGACAGCCCGTCAATGAAAACCTTGACAATCTCTATTGACCATTTCACTTAAAAGTTAGTTAGTTAATCATGGCATAACACTCTAATTTATTGGTCGTGGCCGTCCATGCAATGACACCTTCGTTTGCAAACTAACTAGCTATGGTGCTAGGAATTCAATTGGACTCGCTCTATCCTCTGCCCAGCAGCAGCAGTGAACATGGGTTGGTGTATTGACTATTCACTTGACTTATTCACACTGACCGACGGAGTCTTTACCCTGGTAGCTTGGACGCATCTACACCAGAAAATGTTCTAAACACGACCGATGTCATTTGCCGCAAGAACGACTCGTTTCCCCGTCCTCTCATTCCTCGTTCCTAACGACGTTAGCAGCCCCGGTGTCGCCCATGTTCCCAACATGCAACTTTTTGGTCTTCCTCTGTTGATGGCTTTGCCAACATTTGGTGCATTACAGCCACCTACCGGTCTGGAGTATGATGAAGGCAGAGAGGCCTCTCAGTCAACTGGTGGGCTCAATTCACTAATAAAGTCTTGCCAACAAAGCCTCAGGACAGCACTCAGACAATCTGTCCCAACCAAATTATAACAAAAATAAAATATCACCTATTGGGAACATCGGCCTAAGGGAACATAGGGTGGACCCCGCTAGTAATAGCTAGGTAACGTTAACTAGCAAGCCAGATAACTGTAATATCTTTGTCGTATTTCAGAGTTTGCTAATAACATTGACCTTCGTTTTACAAACTAGGTAGATTTCAAATGAATTGTGTAATGGTGAATCTACCTGAAATTAAGTGAGTGCTGCAGATCCTGCTATGAATTCTGGTCTACCAAGCCTCCCTTCGGACTACAGTGGGCCAAACTCGTCGCCTTTCCTCGTTTTTAGGACATTTGAATTTTAATCTTTGAAAAAGGCATTCGTGTCGGACCACAACCAACAAACAACAGTAAGAACCGAAGTTGGTCGGATACATTTTGCTTTCTTGGTGGGAAGGGTAGCAGACCCAACAACTTTTCAGATCGGAATCATCAGGGGTTCCACAATTATTTAGAATGCACTCTTGCGTTCCATTACAACAGTTTATAGCAAAGGTATAAATATAATACAAACTGTATGTGTAGCCTATTAAAATATGTTGAAAAATTAATTTTTACAACAACCTTCTCGCGCCCCCCGGTGGTCGAGACCCCACTTTGGGAACCACTGCTCTGGACGATGGTTTATGCACTGCCAGATCAAGACTCCAGGAAACTTTTTTTGGGGAGGTCAAATACACGTTTATGTTATAATTTTCTCAGTTGGTTTAGCAAATTGTGAGAAATCAAGTCCAATGCACTCAAAAGTTGACAGAACTACCAAAACAGATATTTCAGGTGACTTTTCATAAAGGCATGGTAAACAAATACATTAAAGTATGTGAGAATAGGGTTTGCCGATACAGAATAAGGGCCGCCCATCAGGTTGGCTATGTGGTGGTATTGTAGTTTAGCATCCTGAAGGCGGCGAGAAAAGAGGAAGGCCGATCCAAAAGTAGGTAGTAACAGTCCTCAGCCTTGGTCGTAAAGCCCCAGGTCCTCCTGTCTAGTACATTTCTTTACACCCCTTGTTCATCACCAACTTGCTTCTCTGTGCTGGGGGGACCAAGGAATGCTGCTCTATACAATACGTTAACACTTGTAAAGTGGTTATCCCACTGGCTATAGGGCAAATGCACCAATTTGTGAGTCGCTCTGGATAAGAGCGTCTGCTAAATGACGTAAATGTGCCCTTGAGCAAGGCACTTAACCCTAATTGCTCCTGTAAGTCGCTCTGGTTAAGAGCGTCTGCTAAATGACCAAAATGTAAATGTAAAATGTTAACAGCCTTTGTAGGAGCTCTCGTCCATGCTTGACCACTCCTGCATCTCATCCTCCTTGGATATAATGTTATGGGCCATCTTAAAGGAAAGATTCACCAATTTTGAATGTTATATCGTTTTTGTGCATCTCTGTGCGATGTTCTATCGATTCCTGGGGTCATTTAATGTTTTCATGTGTATCTGAGCTATTGCTGTTCCGGTATGACTTAGCATTGTGATAAAGCCGCTCTCACTACACTGGAAGTTAATAGGAATCTGACTTTTAGATCGCGAAAACGTCTATCATACATGTCAGATTTCAATACTGGCTGATGTCATAACGTGGGAGGTTGTCTTCTCTCGAATGAGCCATTGATCATATTTTTGCGATATTCTTACCTCGAGAAATGTGTAACTTAACATTTCTCCTATTTGTCTTCCTCATCAGTCCAGGGTGCTATTGCATGGTGCTATTGCATGGCCATTGTGAATGTCAGACTCGATCTGAACATGGTGAGATTGTAGGCTCCTAAATTGATAGTGCAGTTTGTTTAGGCGATTTTACAGCTAACTAGCACATGCTGATAGTGACTTTGGTATTATTGTGTAGCTACGTTTGAAGAGAGCATTGATTGCATTGCGGGTTTTGTAGTCGACATAAACTGCAACAGATTTCCACAACGATTTTCAGTTGCTACCAACCTTATAACGACAAAATGAAACATTTGTTCACAAAAAAATATTGTTATTTAACACTGTAAATTAAAGGAATTAGTGGTTTTGGGTGGATTCTTCTTTTAAAGCTGCAATATGTAACTTGTTGGGCGACAGATCAAATTCACATAGAAAAGTGAGTTATAGATCTGTCATTCTCATTGAAAGTCTAAAAAGTGGTAGATTTGTTCTATGTGCGTTATTTCTATGCTTCCTGTTCTTAAGTTTCGTTTTTGAGTCTTTTACTTTCGGTTTGGTACACCAGGTTCAAACAGCTGAAAATACAATATTTTGGGTTATGGAAAATATATTTCACAGCGGTTTAGGTGGTACAATAATGATTCTCTACACTATACTTGCTTGTTTTGTCACATAAACTGAAATTGGGAAAACTATTCAAATTTCTGCATAGGGCATCTTTAAGTAGTCAATTTCTGCATCTTCTGCCAGCTGGATCATCTCCTGCTCCTCAGGGTTTATGTTCTCAGAGGTGTCTATGTTCATAGATATACACAGCGAGGTATGGCTTAACAAGACCACACCCCCGAATAGGTACAGCTGTAGGTTACTCCCGTTAATTGTCTACTTTACTCATAACCTGACAACGGCTGTATTCTTTTTTATATCATTCATTAAACATTTTGGATATGCTTGGTTGGTCATTTTTAACATACTTCCATGTTGTAGTAATCAACAAACTACATCATACCTAAAAACATTTTCATTCTAAATGTAAAAATGTTAGCATGAACATGGAATATACGTCACGATTCTCAGCCAAAGAGAAGATTCCAACAAACTTTCTTCAACTAGCTAACTAAAGCTGCTTTTAAGATGCAGAGAAGCTGTTGCGTACCGTTTTGTTTGAACAATAGTAGAAAAGACCACCAAATTAAGTTTAATCAACTGCCTAAGGACCAGGTTAGTTGAACCTCATGGTTTTAGACTACTACGCCGCGATGATGATGGAAAGCTGTGGGCTCCAGTTACTCGATACATTTCTGTGTTTCGAAGCATTTTATCAGCATCAAGTCGCTAACACTTGTTTGTATCTTAACTAGCTATGTGTATTGCACAAAGCTTGTAGGAAGGACTAGTAAGCTGTATCTGTCTAAATAACAGCTATAATATTCTTTGGATATTTATGCAAACCTGGAGATTCCACCAAGTAGGTGTAGATATCGCCATAGGCTACTTTTGGCCATTTGGTAGGGTTGTCTCCCCAGCTGGTCTCCAGCAAGCTGAAAGGACAAATAGGCAAGCCAACAAGAATCAACTTTTCAACATACCTAGACCGTTCAAGGGCAGGCAAAGACTGGAAGTAGTTACGTGACATATCTAAGACTAGCCAGCCAGCTAACCAGCGAAAAAGCTAGGGGTAAACAAACATTGATGTAAGTATAATGCGACAGCTTTACTAGTTTTACTGTCAGTGTTAGCAGGTCGGGTAACACATTTGACTGGCAGAATAAGTATCATGCAAATAATTTATTGTTGTGACAGCCAAGTATGTTAATAACAACACGTGAGGCTGCTGAAAACATTTATTGAAATTACAAAAAAGTTTCAGTTGTTCGCTTAGGATGACGCCAAAGTTAGGCTAATTACATGGGAGTAACAGGAGTACCCTACAGCTGTACCCTACTTGGGGGCATGGTCACGTTAAGACACGTCTCACCCTGTGTATCTATGTTGAGTGGCATAAAAATTCTGCACTCTGATTGGTTTGACGCTGAAAATAATGCTCTGCAATGATTGGCTTTAATCTACAACGACCCAGGGTAGCTTAAAGCGACAACTACCCTGGGTACGCGCTGACTTGACTATCTACTGTGGAGACTGGCTGCGACATTGATTTACTGCCATGCATTACTGAAGTTCCATCTGAGGCTAAACAAACAAGACATTGTTTTAGTATATGATGGGTGGTTATTCACATGCCACATGCAATGACTGTTGGTTTCAGAAAGATCCATCAAATCCAAAACGAATGTTACAGGTTCGTCAGCATCAGTAAGGTTTGCTCTAACATATATTGTCAGCACAGACCACCAGAATCGACAACTTTGCATCACTCATAAGAATATTAGTTGCAACTTTCTTCCTCATTACATCAGCAATGTGGTGGCAAATATTAGTGCAGGATTTGTCAAAGTCCTGTGCAAAGTCCGTCCCATATTTATTCCATTCATGACTTGAAGGTCAACATCGATAGGAAGGTCTGTTTATGGTCTTGAACCTGCAATTTTATATGCAGTTCTGAAGACTGTCAGTTGACAAATACTGACCTCTCTACAGTTCTTGTTCTTCCTGAACTCTGCCTCTGCTGCTGTGCCCCTTGCCCTGCTGCTTCTGTTCTTCCTACCATTGTTGCTTCTACTGCTGTCTCTTACCCTGTTGCTGCTTCTGTTCTTCCTACCATTGTTGCTTCTACTGCTGTCTCTTACCCTGTTGCTGCTTCTGTTCTTCCTACCATTGTTGCTTCTACTGCTGTCTCTTACCCTGTTGCTGCTTCTGTTCTTCCAGCTGCTCCGTGATGGGCGGGCAGATGGATGAGGGATGTTTAGGATCAGTCTTGTAGTGCCTGGCTGAGGGTACATTTGTTGAGAGCCATTAGCACATTTGAGTGGTTGCTCTTGTAGTTGTGGTAATGGGACCCACTGTGCTTGGGTGGTTGGATATTAATGTTTGCCATCTAAAGATCCTTCACAGTGAGAAAATTGGAAAAGCTCCTTGTATTTATTTGCGATGCTCTGCCTCTATGCCTCGGCACGCGGCACTGACAGGTACCTTTTAGCACTTTGTACGGTGCTTGGCATGTTTCGACCACTATGTTGGAAATGGCTTGCCGGCTGATTCTGAACATAAAAGATAGGTAGTGTAGCCAATATCATGGTGACAGTTGAAGCACGGTATTTCTAGTCATTTTCACTGCAAAATGTACAACTATGGCATTAACGTCAACATTTTTGTGAAAAGACCACCAGAACAATTACTTAAATAAAAACTGGATGATTCTGGACACTTCCAAGCCTGACTTTTCTGAACAAAGTGCGAAGTTTTGTTGCCTGGTAAGGCGTCATCTTCAATCAACAGCTGTTCTGTTACAGACGTCAACAAGTCATAGTTTGTTGTGGGGAAAGAAACAGAACATTTACTTGGATCAAAACTGAATGATTCTGGACACTTCCAAGTCTGACTTTTCTGAACAAAATGCACATTTTTGTTGCCTGGTGTCATCTTTGTCAACAGCTGTTCTGTTACTGACGTGGCTGGGTTGACTTTGGCCTTCTGGATGTAAAGTTGTCTTAGGTGGTAAATAAGACTTTTCATGTGCTCTGAATCTTATAGTTATTTGTACCTAACTCTGAGCTTTTTTTGCCTGATTTATAAGCTAGCAGCTGCTTGACAGGCAGCGCACCACATACTGTACCTTAAAAAAAAGGTAGGGGCGTGGATCAGAAAACCAGTCAGTGTCTGGTGTGACCACCATTTGCCTCATGCAGCGCGACACATCTCCTTCGCATAGAGTTGTTGATTGTGGCCTGTGGAATGTTGTCCCACTGCTCTTCAATGGCTGTGCGAAGTTGCTGGATATTGGCAGGAACTGGAAAACGCTGTCGTACACGTCGATCTGGTGAGTATGCAGGCCATGGAAGAACTGGGACATTTTCAGCTTCCAGGAATTGTGTACAGATTCTTGCAACATGGGGCCATGCATTATCATGCTGAAACATGAGGTGATGGCAGCGGATGAATGGCACAACAATGGGCCTTAGGATCTCGTCACAGTATCTCTGTGCATTCAAATCGTCATCAATAAAATACAGTTGTGTTCGTTGTCCTTAGCTTATGGGGCACTCTGTTCACAACTTTGATATAAGCAAACCGCTCGCCCACACGACGCCATACACACTGTCTGCCATCTTCCCGGTACAGTTGAAACTGGGATTAATCCGTGAAGAGCACAGTTCTCCAGCGTGCCAGTGCCATTGAAGGTGAGCATTTGCCCACTGATGTTGGTTACGACGCCGAACTGCAGTCAGGTCAAGACCCTGGTGAGGACGACGAGCACGCAGATGAGCTTCCCTGAGACCGTTTCTGACAGTTTGTGCAGAAATTCTTCGGATTATGCAAACCCACAGTTTTATCAGCTGTCCGGGTGGCTGGTCTCAGACTATCCCACAGGTGAAGACGCCGTATCTGGAGGTCCTGGGCTGGCGTGGTTACACGTAGTCTGCGGTTGTGAGGCCGGTTGGATGTACTGCCAAATCCTCTAAAACTATGTTGGAGGCGGCTTATGGTAAACAAATTAACATTAAATTCTCTGGTGGACATTCCTGCAGTCAGTATACCAATTGCACACTCCCTCAAAACTTGAGACATCTGTGGCATTGTGTTTTGTGACAAAACTGCACATTTTAGAGTGGCCTTTTATTGTCCCCAGCACAAGGTGCTGTGTAATGACCATGCTGTTTAATTAGCTGCTTGATATGCCACACCTGTCAGGTGGATGGATTATCTTGGCAAAGGAGATATGCTCACTAACAGGGATGTAAACAAATTTGTGCACAACATTTTAGAGCAATAAGCATTTTGTGCGTTTGGAACATTTCTGGGATATTTTATTTCAGCTCATGGAACATGGGACCAACACTTTACATGTTGCGTTTATATTTTTGTTCAGTGTATTATAAAATTGCTTCAAACCAAAACACAGAAAGAGCGGGAGAGTTGGTGGGTGTGGTGTGTGTGACTGACATGCTTTTTAGTGCGCAATGCTATTGTACCTTGCAATCAACAACATTTAAAATAAATTATCTGTGAGGCTCCTTCTACGCCGACTAAGTGGCATTTGATAATGTGAGAAAAGTCTCTACATCCACTGAGGTAGTGGGGAGGCACAGATGTATCGCCGCAATGTGAGTTAAGCCTGGCATCCTAGGATGTCCTGCCTCGCTGCCCACCAGTCCACTGCACTCACTTCCATAGCGTCTGCCTTGTCGATGCCCATGTATCTGTGCCACTCCTCTGCAGACATCTTACTCAAAGCAGGGATGGCATGGACATAGTCCTTAATGTCCTGTCTTGCCCCTACCACCTGTGCTGGATCTAGAACTGTTAGTGACTTGAACAGGTGAAGGCAGGGGTGCTTCTCCAGCACAGTCTGCAGCTTGATTGAGCATGCTGCCATGACAGACTGGAACAACTCAGTGCAGGAGAGCCTGTCTTTCTCTGGAAGCTTCCCCAGCAGCTCAGTTGTATGAGGGTGCCAGTCGTCAGACCCAGCTGTTCTGCCATACTCAAACTTCATCTGCAGGTCCTCCAGCTTCCTGGCGATGTTGTGGGCTGTTGGCACAGAGGTCTCCTCCAGTTTGTCAGGATAGCCACTATGTCCACACAATGCTCCACAATGAACACTGCTTGGGCCTTCAGCTGGGCCTTGTGCTCCTTCAGCAGCTTACAAAGGTCCTGGATACACTTCGCTGTTTCTGGTAAGGTGTTAGTGAAGTCGGTGAGCACATCCATGGACTCTGCCAGATACTCCACAGCACATATCCAGGAGGAGCCCCACCTGGTCTGCACAGCACCTGGCCATTTTCCAGCATGAATGCTCTCAGCTCCAGACAACACTGGGGTGCCTGACAGAACACCTTCACCAGAGCACACAGCCTGTTCACCTCCTCAAACACCTCTGGAAAAACCTCCAGCACCAGGTTCAGGAGACGGGCAAAGCAGGTGATGTGTCTGGTACACTCTTACAAAAAACTTTAAAGGGTTCTTCAGCTGTCCCCATAGGAGAACCCTTTGAATAACCCTTTTTGGTTCCAGGTAGAACCCTTTACACAGAGGGATATACGTGGAAGCCAAAAATAAAGAGTTCTACCTGGAACCAAAAATGTTTTTCTTCTTCTAAGAGTGTAGGGGTTGTGCCGAGTAATCGGACAAAACGAGAATCGTAACGGATATGGGCAATTATGATCAGAGTATTTTTTGTAATTATCCATGATTAGGAAAAAAAGTCATTTTCAGGTGCCAGCACGCATCTTTCTCATGTCACTGGGCGGATTCGATTATGCTGAGCAGGAGGGCACCGGGCATAGGCCCGTCACATCATCGGGCGAAAGTGGGGAAGGAGGCGCGCCCTTCTCAAATCGAACAGTAATCTGCGCCGCTCTGTCATTTTGTCAACAAGGCAGCATGGTGCACCGTCCAGAAACATACATCTCTTTTCCATGAAATAAATGTTTGAATTTTCTAACTAGTTTTCATTGGGAAGGCAGATAAAGTGTTTTTATCAAAAGCAATCCCTTCTGCATGGGAAAACACAGAATCCTTGTAATTACTACACTTGCTTAATTATGTCACTTTTGTTTTGAGCCGACTTCACTGTGGAGGTAGCCCGGTTCCAAATTGAATGCAATCCATTTTCAGCCGATGCAAAACACGCTGACACGGGCGCCCAGCTGGGATTAATCGAACCCCCTCAGTCAGTCATGTGCAAGGTTCTACGAGGTCTAAATAATTCAACTGGCTGTCTGTAAAGAGAAGTGCGGGCTGTACGTTGATCCACTGGCTTCATAATTTCACCAGATCACTTTTCCTTGTATGTTTTCGGTCTGATCATTTAGATTGCTGCTGCCTTCTACTATGATAAATCACATGGCGAGGAAGTTTGCTATCAAGCTATCAGCTGTAGACCACACTATTTACCAAGAGAGTTTTCATCTATATTTTTCATAGCTGTCTATTTACCACCACAAACCAATGCTGGCATTAAGATTGCACTGAATGAGCTGTATAAGGCCATAAATCAACAGGAAAACGCTCATCCAGATGCAGCGCTCCTAGTGGCCGGGGACTTTAATGCAGGGAAACTTAAATCTGTTCTACCTAATTTCTACCAGCATGTTAAATGTGCAACCAGAGGGAAAAAAACTCTAGACCACCTTTACTCCACACACAGAGACGCATACAAAGCTCTCCCTCGCCCTCCATTTGGCAAATCTGACCATAACTCTATCCTCCTGATTCCTGCTTATAAGCAAAAACTAAAGCAGGAAGCACCAGTGACTCTGTTAATAAAAAAGTGGTCAGATGACGCAGATGCTAAGCTACAGGACTGTTTTGCTAGCACAGACTGGAACATGTTCCGGGATTCTTCAGATAGCATTGAGGAGTACACCACATCAGTCACTGGCTTCATCAATAAGTGCATTGATGATGTCGTCCCCACAGTGACCGTACGTACATACCCCAACCAGAAGCCATGGATTACAGGAAATATCCGCACTGAGCTAAAGGGTAGAGCTGCCGCTTTCAAGGAGTGGGACTCTAACCCGGACGCTTATAAGAAATCCCGCTATGCCCTCCGATGAACCATCAAACAGGCAAAGAGTCAATACAGGACTAAGATTGAATCGTACTACACTGGCTCTGACGCTCGTGGATGTGGCAGGGCTTGAAAACTATTACAGACTACAAAGGGAAGCACAGCCGCGAGCTGCCCAGTGACACAAGACTTCCAGACGAGCTAAACCACTTCTATGCTCGCTTCGAGCTAAGCAACACTGAAGCATGCATGAGAGCACCAGCTGTTCCGGATGACTGTGATCACGCTCTCTCCGTAGCCGATGTGAGTAAGACTTTTAAGCAGGTCAACATTCACAAGGTCGCAGGGCCAGACGGATTACCAGGACGTGTACTCCGAGCATGTGCTGACCAACTGGCAAGTGTCTTCACTGACATTTTCAGCCTGTCCCTGACCGAGTTTGTAACACCTACGTTTCAAGCAGACCACCATAGTCCCTGTGCCCAAGAAAACCAAGGTAACCTGCCTAAATGACTACCGACCCGTAGCACTCACGTCTGTAGCCATGAAGTGCTTTGAAAGGCTGGTCATGGCTCGTATTAACACCAACATCCCAGAAACCCTAGGCCCACTCCAATTCGCATACCGCCCCAACAGATCCACATATGACGCAATCTCTATTGCACTTCACAGTGCCCTTTCCCACCTGGACAAAAGGAACACCTACGTGAAAATGCTGTTAATTGACTACAGCTCAGTGTTCAACACCATAGTGCCCGCAAAGCTCATCACTAAGCTAAGGACCCTGGGACTAAACACCTCCCTCTGCAACTGGATCCTGGACTTCCTGATGTGCCGCCACCAGGTGGTAAGGGTAGGCAACAACACATTTTCCACGCTGATCCTCAACACGGAGGCCCCTCAGGGGTGCGTGCTTAGTCCCCTCCTGTACTCCCTGTTCACCCATGACTGAGTGGCCAAGCACGACTCCAACACCATCATTAAGTTTGCCGACAACACAACGGTGGCAGGCCTGATCACCGAAAACGATGAGACAGCCTATAGGGAGGAGGTCAGAGACCTGGCCTGGTGCCAGGACAACAACCTCTCCCTCAACGTGATTAAGACAAAGGATATGATCGTGGACTACAGGAAAAGCAGGGTGAGAGCTTCAAGTTCCTTGGTGTCCACATCACCAACAAACTATCATGGTCCAAACACACCAAGATAGTCGTGAAGAGGGCGCAATTGTTTGACTGTCTGCTGGGTGGGGCGTTTTACGTTCCTTCATTCATTGGATTCCTATCTCCTTTCTATAATATCTCTGGCAACGGCACCATGCAATGCACCCTGGGCTAAAGAGGCAGACAAATAGGAAACATGTGCTAGACCCTCAGTTAAATTACAAATCTCGAGGTAGGAATATTGCAAAAATATGATCAATGGCTCATTCGAGAGAAGACATCCTCCCGAGTTATGACATCGGCCAGTAATGAAATTTGACATGTATGATAGACGTTTTCAAGATCTAAATGTCATATTCCTATTAACTTCCAGTGTAGTGAGAGTGACATTATCACGGTGCTACGTCATACCGGCTGGATTTCTGCCTGCTTGAACGCCAATAACTGAGATACACATGAAAACACGAAATGACCCAGGAACTCGATAGAACATCCCTCAGAGATGCACAAAAACAATTAACATTCAAAATGGGTGAACCTTTCATTTAACTTCTGAATGTATTGCCATTCAGGACTTCGCTGCTGTTGCTTCCCTGTCTCACTCTCTGCCATTTTCCCAACTGTTAACGACGATGACGTGCGGAGTGCTTTATATCCGTAGCAAATAACTAGAAAGATACTTATCTCCTCCTACTAACGTTACAGCATTGTTGCATTAGGTATTTGTTTAATCTATCTTTTTCCCTTTATGATGATGATCTGGACCTGTTAGTGGTAGTTTTGTGATAACTCCACTGTGATAAAAATGTTGAGGAGAAGAAAAGAAAATAATCTCGGTTCGTTTTTTTTCTTAAAGTTAACAATCCCAATTTCATTTATGTTCACACCCCTAGTACAGTATAATGTTCTGTATTGTGCTGTACTGTACCCCACTGTACTTTACTCTACTGAACTAAACTCTACGGCACTGCACTGTAATCTACTGTGCTCTACTGTACTGAACTGTGCTGTCCATATTTATGAAACAGACGTCTCTGATTGGTTCGGATTTGGTCCGGTCCGACCAAATTTGTTCTTTTTTGGGTGCGGATCTCATTAGAATAATAAATACCCAGCTTGCTTTGCAAGTGTTCATTTTTACATTTACATTTTGTGATTTAGCAGACACTCTTATCCAGAGCAACTTACAGTCAGTGCATTCAACCTAGGTAGCTAATGTAATGACGCTCCAGGAGAGTGAGGATCCATTTGCAGTTTTATTACAATCTGGGTCGTACAAACAGGGTCAATCGCCAGCAGACACAACAGTAGGGATAAGGCAACTCGTAATCCAGGTACAGGCATAAGGTCAGGGCAGGCAGCAAGCTTACCAAAATCAGTCCAGTAAAGAATATAGTCCAGGGCAGGCAGCAAAGAATCAAGGAGGGAAAAACAGTCCAGAGTAAATCCACGGGCAGACAGACACAGGCGAAAACGCACAGAAATGATCACCAGGGTAAACAAGACTTCGCAAGGGGAGAGAGTTGGGAGCACCTAAATAGTCTACTGATGGGAGTCAGGTGCAACGGTAATCAGAGCCAGGTATGTGGGAAATGTAGTTCAGGGGTTTAATACTCAGGAGAGGGTTCCCTCTGGTGGTGAGCAGGAGGAACAGCGGGAGTCTCGTTTGTGACAGCTAAACAATCACATATCACAGTCATAGCAAGAAAAATGTTTCTGTAACCGTTACTGAGAATGTTATTGTTGTTGAGGTGTTCAGTCATCGCTGACAGGTTAAAGCTTTTGAATAATAAATGTTCCACGTTACAATCTTCAGTTGGCTCCATTTTCCTTTTTTAATTAGAGTATTTTTTTGTGGATGTGATATAATGCCTTTTTTCAGAGTAATTTTGCTCACTGGGTAGCCCTGATTGTAAAATTCTAAATAATATGGGGGGCCCCTCGAATGTTTGTTGCCTGTGGCGAATACCCAAGCTCTGCGCCTGCAGGCCTATGTATCAAAACCATACAATAATAGCTTACACTGATTAGAAACTATAATGCATTAACAATATATTGTATGCTTGGTCACCTATTCAAATACTGTAGGTGATCAAACAGAAAAGAGTATAAGTACATGAGCTACAAGTTTACTTTATACAGAGCACATCTGAACAAAGGTAAGACTGGTCACCGTTTGGTTCCACTTCTCTTGATATCACTGAGACAGAATCAAAATCCACACAGGCTAAATGATTACTGCAAGTCAAAATATTTATGAACTACTTCAGACTGATTAGCCTATTGTTAACAGTACATGAGACATGCTGATATATTTAGTCATTCAGTAGACTGGTGGATCATATCTTATCATAACTGATAGAGGTAATGATAAAACTGTATACATTCTGGAGTGTATACAGGATACATTCACATATAATTAAGACAAGATGTCAATCAAAAAAGCAACCTTGTATCTTATGTCAGGTTCTGATGTTGTCACTCAATTCATCATTGTTGCTAAAGTATTTAAAGTGACTGTAGAGGGTTAACAACTAGTTACTGTAGAGGGTCAACGACCAGCACGCCCAGGGTGTTATTGAAGATAACCCTTCCGTCTACCTCTTTACTACAGTCTGGGTGTCTCAGCAGCTCCAGAGCACTAGCCTTCAGCTCTGCAGGAGCCGTGCTGCTGAAGTTCAACACCTCAGTCAGGAAGTCCAGCAGTAGCTCTCCTCTCTGGTCCCCCTCAGTGAAACACTCTGTGATATCCATCTGAGAAGGCAGCTCGTAGCTCTGGTAACTCACTGCCTTAGAGTCCAGGTAGGTTTTAATATCACCCGTGGTGACACACTGACTGCTCTCTGTGCTACACAGCTGGGTCCTGAAGGTCCTCCACAGCTTCCCCCAGCCACTCTCACCTACAGAAAAAGTATAACAGTATAACAGTTCATACAGTATTTTAGATGTTTGTGTATTATGTGTATGCCAGGGATCCCTGTATTGTTGCCAGACACATTTCCCTATTAGACAAGTAGGTATTCAAATCAATAAGTATAACATATAACTGTCACGATCGTCATATTGAACAGACCAAGGCGCAGCGTGATGAACGAACATACTTTAATTAGTTAAAGTGTAAACACGATACAAAAACAAGAAACGACTCGTGAAGTCCACGGTAACAATGACCGAACACGGAACAAGAACCCACAAACACAAAGGGAAAATAGACAGTATAAATATGGCTCCCAATCAGAGACAACCAACGACAGCTGACACTCGTTGCCTCTGATTGGGAGTCACTCTAGCCAACATAGAAATAAACACACCAGAATTACCAACATAGAAATAAACACAAAGAATGAACACACCCTGGCTCAACATATAGAGTCCCAGAGCCAGGGTGTGACAATAACAGAGCTCTGGCAGGCATGGGTTCTGATAAACCCATTTGACTCACCAGACACCAGAATGATGAGTAGTTTTCCTTTCTTGTCCAGGAGGCTCTGGTAGAATGAGACTGTAGCACAAGGATCCTTCACGTAATACAACATCTGGATGGAACCCAGAGGAACTATCCGATTATTCTCATAAAAAGACTGAATGTGATCTTAATAATGCAATACAAATAAATAGCAATAGCTATGTATGGTACATACAGTGCATTCGGAAAGTATTCAGACCCCTTGACTTTTTCCACATTCTGTTACGTTACAGCCTTATTCTAAATTGATTAAATTATATTTTTTCCTCATCAATCTACACACAATACCCCATAATGAAAAAGCGAAAACAGGTTTTTAGAAATTTTAGCTAATTTATTAAACAGAAAAACCAGAAAAACCTTATTTAAATAAGTATTCAGACCCTTTGCTATGAGACTCGAAATTGAGCTCAGGTGCATCCTGTTTCCATTGATCATCCTTGAGATGTTTATACAACTTGATTGGAGTCCTCCTGTGGTAAATTCAATTGATTGGACATGATTTGGAAAGGCACACACCTGTCTATATAATGTCCCACAGTTGACAGTGCATGTCAGAGCAAAAACCAAGCCATGAGGTTGAAGGAATTGTCCGTAGAGCTCAGAGACAGGATTGTGTCGAGGCACAGATCTGGGGAAGGGTACCAACAATTGTCTGCAGCATGGAAGGTCCCCAAGAACACAGTGGTCTCCATCATTCTTAAATGGAAGAAGTTTGGAACGACCAAGACTCTTCGTAGAGCTGGCCGCCCGGTCAAACTGAGCAATCGGGGGAGAAGGGCCTTGGTCAGGGAGGTGACCAGGAACCCAATGATCACTCTGACAGTGCTCCAGAGTACTTCTGTGGAGATGAGAGAACCTTCCAGAAGGACAACCATCTCTGCAGCACTCCACCAATCAGGCCTTTATGGTAGAGTGGCCAGACGGAATCCATTCCTCAGAAAAAGGCATATGACAGCCCGCTTGGAGTTTGGCAAAAGGCACCTAAAGGACCCAGACCATGAGAAACAAGATTCTCTGGTCTGATGAAACCAAGATTGAACTCTTTGGCCTGAATGCCAAGCGTCACGTCTGGAGGAAACCTGCAGGGACTGGGAGACTAGTCAGGATCGAGGGAAAGATGAACGGAGCAAAGTACAGAGAGATCCTTAATGAAAACCTGCTCCAGAGCGCTCAGGACCTCAGACTAGGGCGAAGGTTCACCTTCCAACAGGACAACGACCCTAAGCACACAGCCAAGACAAAGCAGGAGTGGCTTCGGGACAAGTCTCTGAATGTCCTTGAGTGGCCCAGCCAGAGCCTGGACTTGAAACCGATCGAACATCTCTGGAGATACCTGAAAATAGCTGTGCAGCAACGCTCCCCATGAAACCTGACAGAACTTGAGAGGATCTGCAGAGAAGAATTAGAGAAACTCCCTAAATATAGGTGTGCCAAGCTTGTAGCGTCATACCCAAGAAGTCTCGAGGCTGTAATCGCTGCCAAAGGAGCTTCAACAAAGTACTGAGTAAAGGGTTTGAATACTTATGTAAATGTAATATTTAAGTTTTTTATTTGTAATACATTTGCTAAAATTGATAGAAACCAGTTTTTGCTTTGTATTATGGAGTATTGATGAGGGGAAAAAACTATTTCATCAATTTTAGAATAAGTCTGTAAAGTAACAAAATGTGGAAAAGGTCAAGGGGTCTGAATACCTTCCAAATGTACTGTACTGCAGCACACACACCAGGCATCCACTATACAAAGCCATGTGGGTTAGTTCTAACCTGTATCATGTGTATGAAGTCCATCTTCTTGGTATAGTTCTTCTCTCGCCAGTCCTTCTCAAACTCAGTGGCAGTCATCTTATTCCAGGTGAATTTAATGTAATCTAGATTTGGTTTCTGGGACACCAACACTACACAAGATAAAGATATACACTGAGTGTACAAAACATTAAGAACACCTTCCTAATATTGAGTTGCAGCTTTTGCCCTAAGAACAGCATCAATTTGTCGGGGCATGGACTCTAAGAGTTGTCAAAAGCATTCCACAGGGATGCTGGCCCATGTTGCCTCCAATGCTTCCCACATTTTTGTCAAGTTGGCTGGATGTCCTTTGGGTGGTGGACCATTCTTGATACAAATGGGAAACTGTTGAGCGTGAAAAACTCAGCAGTGTTGCAGTTCTTCACACAACCTGGTGCGCCTGGTACCTACTACCATACCCTGTTCAAAGGCACTTCAATATTCACCCTCTGAATGGCATACATACACAATCCATGTCTCAAGGTGTAAAAATCATGATTTAACCTGCCTCCTCCCCTTCATCTACAGGGGAGGAGGAAGATTTTGTACACTCAGTGTATGAAGTCAATCCACACAAAAAGTGACTGTAAGATTAGGTTATTAGGATATGCCATTGAATTAATCATTTATTACACAATCATACTGAAATTAAAAATATACCCTTATAGTTGTCTTAAACCTTTCCATTGGAGTCTGCAGTCCCGTAACTGTAATAACGTTATACCCTTTTAATTGTGGTACTGGTAAACCTTTCCATTACATTCTACTTTACCCCTATAGTTGTATTGTCCTACAGTCTAACCGTACCCTTATAAAGGTGTAACTGCTGGGCACTGGGCTCCACCACCTGGTTGTCCACGGTTATGGCAAGATGCTTCAGACGCAGCTCAGAGAACATCTTCAGGTCAACCTCACCTGTTAATGTGGGAACATCAGAAACAGACAACCTATGAAGAGCTGGAACCAGACCCTAAAGCAGGGATACTCAACTCTTACCCTACGAGATCCAGAGCCTGCTGGTTTTCTGTTCTACCTGATAGTTAATTGCACACACCTGGTGTCCCAGGTCTAAAATCAATCCCTGATTAGAGGGGAACAATGAAAAAATGCAGTGGAACTGGCTTGGAGGTCCCTAAAGGAAGGCTTTTCTACTAGAGTCAAACAGAAAGAGTAAGAACCGGAGGACATAACAAAGTAATGTCATTTTATAAGTAATGTTAGCTGCCAAATAAGTGACGTACATTGTGCGAACCAAAAATAAATTGTCCTCAGTTATGATTAGCAGAACTTGGTGGACGTAATATGCCTATAATAAAACAGGTAAATTACTTTACTTGGTATGCTCTTAGGTAAATCAATGTCGTTAAACAAACAGTAAATATTTGAATTGTTTATCTATAGTATTGTAATCCCTTGTAACAGCTTGTATCTCACCTGCTCCACTTCCGACTCCCATCACATTAATATTGGCTTTTCCCTCTCCAATGCTGGGGAAGACAAAGGCAGGATATTGTGCTATCAGGACAGGTAGCTACTAGCATAAAACACCCCAGAGTCTTAGCTACATCTTTGTTACCTGGTTAGTATGTCAGGCAGGATGGCGTGGATGAAGTCCTGCATGCACTGATGTTCAGAGGAGCACTCCAGGAACAACTGGAAGGACTGCAGGTATCTGTTATCATCCTCCACCAGACTCCTCAAAGCATAGGACATTGTTAAATGGTCTGTCAAAACAATCACAACTTACACTCCTTTCAGATGAGAATGACAGAACACATTCAATGTATTTATATGAATGCAATAAGGCACCAGTGTCACAGAAGAAACATAACCCCTCCCACTGTACTTCTTTCTTTGTGAAGGCTGATCCTTTTAAAGCTGTATTGCTCTTTAATTCCCATGGTGACAATTTGACAATGTGAGGATGCACCAGCTAATCAGGGGACTTGATGATTGGTGGAATCAAGGTGTGTTAGTGCTGGGCTGGAACAAAAGCCTGCACATCCTGTGGGTTGCCAGTCAATCTACCTCCTCATTCATTTTCGGAACATCTCCTTAATATTCATTACGTTCTTCCTTTGCACTCAAATCAGTCAAACCACATTAAATGCTATTAAAGTGATGTGTGTCGCGGTAACTACGGTAATGAGGTGATGCCTGGGACTAAAACAGACTGAACCAGATGAATTAGACCTAACAAGAAGCCGTGTCCAGGGCTGCTCATCTGGCTGGCCCTGACACTACCACCCTAATTCACTTCAGCATTAAAAAGAAGTGACACTCTTAACTAAATGAACTGGATTAAACAAAATATTTTAACTCCATTTCCCCCATCCCCTGAATAGATTGAGATTAACTGAGAGGCTGTCTGTCAATCTATGCAACGCTTATCAGGCTGTTTCCATCAGGAGGATCTGGCCAATCATCTTGGATCAGTCATTACTATTCAGATCCAGACATAAAGCACTATAGAAGCTCTGTAAATCACACCACTACTTAGGAAGAGGAGTTTCTCTCAGACATCCTGGTTCAACCCAGAAAATGTACCTGTTTTGTTACAGATAAATCTGATGAAACTTCCCACTGGGCACACACTGGTTAAATCAACGTTGTTTCCACCAATGTGGAATAAATGTTGAATTGACGTCTGTGCCCAGTGGGTTCAATTTCTCCAGGTACAGTGAGTGTTTGGGATAGAGTGTGTATCCATGGTGCATAAATCTGAAAGGGAAACCACTTGTTCATAACATCATCAACAACACCATCAACAACTCAAACTATTTTATCAAGCACTCAGCAGGTCAACCGATCACCTATACTCTGAGGTTCATTTTCTTGCTTTTCACACACAAACAACAAAAAATAGAAAAACTAAAGTAAAACCAAATGATCAAATTAATGAAACTGGACAGCCACTTCAGTTGATGTTCCTCTCTGCTGTTTAGTAAGGAAGAACAACATTATCTCCACAATTATTATCACAAGAGACAACAGAGGCAAAAAGAAACCACACAGATCAGTGCCATATTCAAGATCAGACTTCACTCCGTCTCCTCTGATCAACTTATAAACTGATACAGCAGATTGCTGAACTGGTATACTGTGTACTGCATTTTCACATTTCACATTAACGTTGATCTTAAATCATACTTGGAATTGCCAAATTGGGATGGGTTGTGTGAACTACCTACTAAATAAAAATAAATAGCAACATTAAATAAAAATCCTTACATATCTCTGCTTACAATCATAACAAGAATAGCCTAACCTGCTTAATGCTTACACATACTGTATCTAAAAAGGTATAACTCTCTGGTCTGAACTACAAGTCTTTTTCTAGATTTTTTTCATCACTGCTGTTTATCAGATCACAAAGGACACTTACGACAAACAGATGACTATCGTTCTGTACAGGACATCATGGCCCACATAAAGTATCTGAAATGTCACTGTCTTCATTGTTCAATGTATCAGCTCCCTATCAACTAACGTCATGGACACAACAGTTACCAGAATCTAGACACTGTGACAATAAACTCATGTTTTATGACAGGAAGACACTGAATAATCATGATATTATCATGAAGAGTATAAAACATTGACAATGAAGAAACATCATTGTATTAGCCTTTGCATTTTCACATGACCATGTGTACCCCAAAGCTCTGTATTAAAACTTTTACTTTAACCGGATCCTGGAAGTCGAGTCTTTAAACATTTCAAAGTCAACATTACCATCTTCAGTTTGGTGTCAAATAAGCAGGATTGACTTGTTGATTTAGGGGCTTATTAAATGCTCACACATTGTGATAATCGTAACTGCTTACACATAGTAGTAATGCATATGGCAGGGGTCCCCAACTCGTGGCCAGTGATTTTAGAAATGGTTAATTGACCACAAAATCAACATTTTGCAATGGCCATCAGTCTCCGTACTTGAAGAGGGCAGTCCATAAGCGCAGATGAAGGATATCAAGGATCTGGAAATATTCTGTATGGAGGATTGGTCTAAGATCCTTCCCAATGTGTTCTCCAATCTCATAAAGCATTTAAGAAAAAGGCTCAGTGCCATTATCATGGCAAGGGGAGGATGCCTGAGTGTACCAATAATTTTGACCCCCATCATTTTTAGATGTATTACAAAATATCTTTCTATGAGCAATTGTATTAGAATAAATATTTTTTGCATCCAATATTCCTCAGTATATGTGTTATTTATTTTAAAGTATTTTTTGCTAATCTTTATCAAGGTTGCCAAAAATGTTGGACATGATTGTATCTAACTAACTATCTAAAACGGTATAACTTTCTGGTCTGAAGTCGTTGACCAGTGTTCTGTACAGGACATCATGGCCCACATAAAGTAGCCGAAGTGTCACTTTCTTCATTGTTTAATATATCAGTATTCTATCAACTAACGTCGTGGACACGTCAATTACCAGAATCTTAACAATAAACGTATGTTATGACAGGAAGACAGTGAATAATCATGATATTATAATGAACAGTATAAAACATTGAAACTGAAGAAACATCACTGAAGTGAACCCTCTCGCTTAACCTTTGCATTTTCACATGACCACCTGTACCCCAAAGTTCTGTATTAAAACTTTTACTTTGACCGGATCTTGGAAGTCAAGTCTCCTCTTTCACTTTTACAAAAAGGTGGAGGGTGGCACTTTTCAACCCGTACTGAACCATGATGGGATTCGATTAAGTTGAACCGGGTGGGCGGAGTTTGCACCGGGTAAAAAGTGATTGCATTCGTTTCGGAACCAGGCTGACTCCCGGGTGCCCCGCTCTGGCCGACGGTGAAGTCGGCTCAAAACGAAAGTGACATGAGTTAAGCACGAGGAGTAATGAGTAGGATTCTGTGTTTTCACACGCAAAAGTGATTGCTTTTAATAAAACATTTTTTTATCTGCCTTCCCAATGAAAACTAGTTTGAAAATTTGAACATATATTTTATGGAAAAGTGATGTTGGATGTTACTGATTGATGCATCATGCTGCGTTGTTGACAACATGACAGAGCGGCACAGATTACTGTTCGATTTGAGCAGGGAGCGCCTCCCTCATCGGCATTATGGAGTTAAATCTTCATAATGGTCAGACGTTGCTGACGCATGCCAAATCTTACAATGCCTGGATAGGTATTTTTATTTTATTTTTACATATCAGCTAACCACATCTTGGGCTCGTTCAAGCAGATCACTTTTCTCAAACCGCCTTTCAATGTGTGTTGCATGGGATAAAACATTTCCGACTTGTGCCTAAATGTCGACTGCATGAACCTTACAAAAATGTGATCAAAGGTCATGAAGTTGACTGCAGTCGATGGCAAGTTTCTGTAGTTCCTCTTCACCAACTTCATCCTGCAGCCATCACCTGCATTGCTGTCTCTATGCACACTCACAGGGCCCTACACACTCACATACACACTCACTCCATCATCTGCTCACTCAAACATAATATGCACAAATATTTATACTGACTCTACACACACGCACACCCACTCACATACAAGCTGCTGCTACTCAGTTTATCTTATATCCTAGCCTAGTCACCTTACCCCAATACATATCTAACTCCATCACTCCAGAGTCCCTGCACATTGATGATCATATTTAGCGGACAACAGTTCTTGAGGGCTTCAACAAAAAAGTGGTTTGCTATTTCTGTTCATACTGGTGAACTGGCGTTTGAGTTGTGTGGCTGCAATTTCAACAGCCCCTTATCTCTGGAATATCTTGGCATGCATCATTCAAGACTAAATTTAAATTGTGTGCAGCGCAATGGACATACTGAGTGTACAAAACATTAGGAACTGCTCTGTCCATGACATAGACTGACCAAGTCTATCCCTTATTGATGTCACTTGTAAAAATCCACTTAAATCAGTGTAGATGAAGGGGAAGAGAAAGGTTAAAGAAGGATTTTTGAGCCTTGAGATAATTGAGACATGGATTGTGTATATGTGCCATTCAGAAGAGGACAAAATATTTAAGTGCCTTTGAACAGGGTATGGTAGTAGGTGCCATGTGCACCGGTTTGAGTGTGTCAAGAACTGCCACGAAGCTGGGTTTTTCAACAGTTTCCCGTGTGTATCAAGAATGGTCCACCACCTAAAGGACATCCAGCCAACTTGACACAACTGTGGGAGGCATTGGAGTCAACATGGGCCCGTATCCCTGTGGAACGCTTTCGACACCTTGTAGAGTCCATGCCCCGACGAATTGATGTTGTTCTGAGGGCAAAAGGGGGTGCAACTCAATATTAGGAAGGTGTTCCTAATGTTTTGTACACTCAGTGTATAATGCACTATGTCTCTGGAAAGACTGTCTGGGTTGTCAATACTATGTATAGAAAACAGTCGGGCCCGCAACCTGGACCTAGAGGCCATGGTGCAAACATTTGCAAACAAAAAAGTAGGACTTCATGAGACCAGGTTCGATTTAGGCCTAATTTAATTTACCTTGAGTATTGCAGCCCATTTGTGTAGGCTATTAGGCAGACAAAAGCCTCAGAGTTCAACAATAAATAGTAACTGAATCTCTAGATAGCTTTAGATAGCAGGTTACACTGCATAATGAAACAATCCATAGTAAGCTAGTGTTTTGAGGGTGGACTGAGACATCGCTTGCGGTACGGTTTTGTAAATATAAGGACTTTATCTTTCATATCGGCAACAAATTGATACACACCTTTATAGGGTTAGGGGTTAGTGTCCCCACACGGCCATATCTCCATGTTACAGCGTGTGTTCAAGGAACTCAGAGGGACCACCTGTGCTAATTAGCTAACTAGCATGCTCCGAACACCTGTGTGTAACGGAAGAAGGACGCCAGAAATGTGTTGTCACTGAAAAATACTGTTGGCTGCAACTGTGATAAAGCTGGTTAAAACAGTGTACAGTAAGTGTTTATTTTGTATTTGTGAAATTATTTTTGATGTGATATGAAAGTAAAGTGCTTTATGTTTCTAGAACCGTATCACATTTAGATGGAGTTTTTGGCTGCCAGAGCCAGTCTACCTCTGAAAATAACATGTAAGGTCCTTAAGGAGTAACAGTAGGCTCCTTAAGAGTGCATAATGGGCTAGAGGCCGCGGTGAGGGAAGCGCAAGAGAAAAATCGACAAGGTCACAGGGAAATGGCTCCCTGAGAGAGTGGGAGATATGGAGGAGGAAAAAATAAGTCTGGAGGAGTCTGGAAAGAGTTTTTAAAAAGTACAGGTAAGGGTTTTGTCATGTATTTTGATGTTAGCAACCAGAAAATCAAGTGGTTAAGTGTGCTACAAGATATTAAGAACAGCATATGAAAACACCCATATAGTGTCTAAAATGTACAGATTGTGGGCCTTAATGATTTCCCTGTTTAAATGAAGGAAATTGAATATAGAGCCCCATGTGATCATAAAAAACAGTTATCAAGTATTGAATACAGTTATGATTAAAATATTGTTGTGTACTTTGCAATTCATCATTTCCTTCATTTTCATTGTGATCTTTTGTCAATATAGGCAGCAGAAGCGGAAAGCAGAGGAGCTGGCGGACAACAGTAGAATCAGAAAGCTTGCACGAGGTGCAGGGGCCAAGCCCACGATGGATGAGGAGGATGAACAGTGAATGGCAAAGTGTATAGGTAGGTGTTAGATTATGAACTTCACAAGGTGGTGAAAGTGCACAGTGAAGCGCTTGATGCTCCTTTCCAATACATATTGAGTGTCTTATTCTGGTTACATGATGATCGATGCTTGGCTGCAGTTTTCCAAAAATGATCTTCTGTCCATAATAATCTCACCATGTAGGCTAGCCTACCAGCACTGTATATCTGCAAGCTGTTGGCTAAAGCGCATGTGCCAAGACCGCAATATGTGGGCACATTCGCAATATAACACAAAACATTTTTTGTGACAAAACCATCAGTAGAGTTGAAAATGCGATGGAAACCCATTTAACTTCGGTACATGGGAATTTAAGAACAAAAGTAATTTTTATGTGCACTACGTCATCACGCACAGCCTTTTATCAGCAACAAGTCAATTTGAAGGACACACATCTCTGGTGGGAAACTGCACATATTGTTTTTATGCAGATTTTAGAATATTCGCATGAAATTCTGTCGCCAATTAGATGGAAACCTAGCTGTAGATGTAGAGTGTTGGCCAGATTGAAATCACTGTATGTACTGTTAAATAGTTCTGAAAGCTGAGACCTTGACCAGTAGATCACCCCATGCCCTGCTTGTATCCTTTTATTCCACAGAAGGGTTTGGGCCAGTGGTGTTCCAAGAAGCCACCAAAACCAGAGGATTGAGACAACTAATGCACGCATCACCAAAATAAAATATGAGGCTAGATATTGACTAACTTTGGCTTTTGTACTCCTCAACAGAGGGTTTCCTCAGTACCAAGAGGCAGTCTATTCTCCAGCCAACAGACAAAACAAGAAGCAGAAAACTATCACTTCATGACTTCCCAGAATTTTCAATGTACATCACCCCATCTGCCTTTCACATACTGAAGAAAAAGCCAGTCAACGTGGACGGCAAAACAACTCGTATCGCCACTGAAGATTCAAGCATGGCAGTCATCCACCCAAGTGGATCGAATCACGTGTCTTAGACGTGAATGCCCTAATGAATTTGAAGTCACACAAGACTCTGAAGCCATAACACATAGTACAGCTCTACACACGCTTTGTTGCCAGATCAGGGACACCACAGTCTACTTTCTTGACACTTTAGAGGAAGGTGATATAATGAGCATAACTCAGAAGACTTCTGTGAAGAATGCCCTTTTGCAAACCAACTAATTGACACAGTCATTTCAGCAAGCCCAACGTGATTGATTTGAGCTTAAAGCAGGCATCTGTGGCAGAGAAAAAGCTACAGGTAGTGTGATAATTGACAAACTGTTGATTGTCTCTGAAGCAATTGAAGAAGTGGAAAAGGGCTTGTCTGTCCTGTCTGCAAAGAGACTTGTTAGTCTCTGTGAAACTTCAAGCCACCTGCCACGATTTGGTGAAATATCTGGATGCCCTAGACATGCTCAAAGTCTGCCCCCAGATTCTTGAGTTGACTGATGCTGGGCCAGTAGTTGGTGTGTCCAACTTTGAGGTAAGAACATGACAATGTTGAATCAAACACCTGATCTGAAATGTGCTATGCCGTGTTAACATTTATTCAGAATAGTAGGGACTTTGCTACTGACAGAACAGCATTTCAATGTTCTCTTTCCTCACTTTGTTCTCTCTCTCTCTTTGTTTTCTTTGGTCATTTTCTTCACTTTCAGGCACGATTCAGAGCTGCTGAGAGAGAGCGGATCCATTCTTCAGACCTGCTATGTCGCATCCACAAAGCCTGCGAAGACTGGGCAGAATGAGGCAGAGAGGCTCAATGCATCCATGGGTATGGTATGTGTATTGTTCCAGAAACTACCAAATACTAGATAGTGCTTTAGGCTTGAATCTTTGTGCCAGCTTGAACTACTGTTGAACCATAGCTGAGAGGGCACAAGACAGTGGCCACCATGTAGCACTGAGTGGTAGGAATAATTGATGACAGAACAAGCATGTACAGTGGGGAAAAAAAGTATTTAGTCAGCCACCAATTGTGCAAGTTCTCCCACTTAAAAAGATGAGAGAGGCCTGTAATTTTCATCATAGGTACACGTCAACTATGACAGACAAAATGATTTTAAAAAATCCAGAAAATCACATTGTAGGATTTTTTATGAATTTATTTGCAAATTATGGTGGAAAATAAGTATTTGGTCAATAACAAAAGTTTCTCAATACTTTGTTATATACCCTTTGTTGGCAATGACACAGGTCAAACGTTTTCTGTAAGTCTTCACAAGGTTTTCACACACTGTTGCTGGTATTTTGGCCCATTCCTCCATGCAGATCTCCTCTAGAGCAGTGATGTTTTGGGGCTGTCGCTGGGCAACACGGACTTTCAACTCCCTCCAAAGATTTTCTATGGGGTTGAGATCTGGAGACTGGCTAGGCCACTCCAGGACCTTGAAATGCTTCTTACGAAGCCACTCCTTCGTTGCCCGGGCGGTGTGTTTGGGATCATTGTCATGCTGAAAGACCCAGCCACGTTTCATCTTCAATGCCCTTGCTGATGGAAGGAGGTTTTCACTCAGTCATGGTCAAAAGTTTTGAGAATGACACAAATACTAATTTTTACAAAGTCTGCTGCCTCAGTTTTGATGATGGCAATTTGCATATACTCCAGAATGTCATGAAGAGTGATCAGATGAATTGCAATTAATTGCAAAGTCCCTCTTTGCCATGAAAATGAACTTAATCCCCCCCAAAAAATGTCCACTGCATTTCAGCCCTGCCACAAAAGGACCAGCTGACATCATGTCAGTGATTCTCTCGTTAACACAGGAGAGAGTGTTGATGAGGACAAGGCTGGAGAGCACTCTGTCATGCTGATTGAGTTAGAATAACAGACTGGAAGCTTTAAAAGGAGGGTGGTGCTTGAAATCATTGTTCTTCCTCTGTTAACCATGGTTACCTGCAAGGAAACACGTGTCGTCATCATTGCTTTGCACAAAAAGGGCTTCACAGGCAAGGATATTGCTGCTAGTAAGATTGCACCTAAATCAACCATTTATCGGATCATCAAGAACTTCAAGGAAAGAGGTTCAATTGTTGTGAAGAAGGCGTCAGGGTGCCCAAGAAAGTCCAGCAAGCGCCAGGACCGTCTCCTAAAGTTGATTCAGCTGCAGGATCGGGGCACCACCAGTGCAGAGCTTGCTCAGGAATGGCAGCAGGCAGGTGTGAGTGCATCTGCACGCACAGTGAGGAGAAGACTTTTGGAGGATGGCCTGGTGTCAAGAAGGGCAGCAAAGAAGCCACTTCTCTCCAGGAAAAACATCAGGGACAGACTGATATTCTGCAAAAGGTACAGGGATTGGACTGCTGAGGACAGGGGTAAAGTCATTTTCTCTGATGAATCCCCTTTCCGATTGATTGGGGCATCCGGAAAACACCTTCTCCGGAGAAGACAAGGTGAGCGCTACCATCAGTCCTGTGTCATGCCAACAGTAAAGCATCCTAAGACCATTCATGTGTGGGGTTGCTTCTCAGCCAGTAGTGGGCTCACTCACAATTTTGCCTAAGAACACAGCCATGAATAAAAAATGGTACCAACACATCCTCTGAGAGCAACTTCTCCCAACCATCCAAGAATAGTTTGGTGACGACCAATGCCTTTTCCAGCATGATGGAACACCTTGCCATAAGGCAAAAATGATAACAAAGTGGCTCGGGGAACAAAACATCAACATTTTGGGTCCATGGCCAGGAAACTCCCCAGACCTTAATCCCGTTGAGAACTTGTGGTCGATCCTCAAGAGGCGGGTGGACAAACAAAAACCCACAAACTCCAAGCATTGATTGTGCAAGAATGGGCTGCCATCAGTCAGGATGTGGCCCAGAAGTTAATTGACAGCATGCCAGGGCGGCTTGCAGAGGTCTTGAAAAAGAAGGGTCAACACTGCAAATATTGACTCTTTGCATAAACGTAATGTAATTGTCAATAAAAGCCTTTGACACTTATGGAATGCTTGTAATTATACTTCAGTATACCATAGTAACATCTGACAAAAATATCTCATAACACTGAAGCAGCGAACTTTGTGAAGACCAATACTTGTGTCATTCTCAAAACTTTTGACCACGACTGTACATGAAAACAGCAGAGTCACTGTTCCTGGCCATCACTACTTTGAGAAGATCGAGAGACGTTCATTGACAAATACTTCCAGTTTAGCAAACTGTACTTGGAGTTCTTGAAGGGAAGTTGCAAAGGTGAGATAACATGTTTATCTTGACCATACAATTGTGATTAATTGATTTACAGTGTCTTCAAAAAGTATTCACACTCCTTGACGTTTTCCGCATTTTGTTGTGTTACAGCCTGAATGTAAAATGTTTTTAATTGAGATTTTTGTCACTGGCCGACACACAATAATGTCAAAGTGGAATTGTATTTTTCAAATTTTTTACAAATTAATACAAAATGAGTCAATATGTATTCAACCCCTTTGTTATGGCAATAAATAAGTTCAGGAGTAGAAATTTGCTTAACAATTCACAATAAGTTGCATGGACTCACTCTGTGTGCAATAATAGTGTTTAACATGATTTTTGAATGACTACCTCATCTCTGTACCCCACACATACAATTATCTGTAAGGTCCTTCAGTCGAGGAGTGAATTTCAAACACAGATTCAACCACAAAGACCAGGGAGGTTTTCCAATGCCTCGCAAAGAAGGGCACCTATTGATAGATGGGTAAAAAAAAAGCAGACATTGAATATCCCTTTGAGCATAGTAAAGTTATTAATTACACTATGGATGGTGTATAAATATACCCAGCCACTACAAAGATACAGGCGTTCTTCCTAACTCAGTTGTCGGAGAGGAAGGAAAGCGTTTAGGGATTTCACCATGAGGCCAATGGTGACTTAAAAAATAGTTGAATGGCTGTGATAGGAGAAAACTGAGGATGGATCACCAACATTGTAGTTACTCCACAATACTAAACTAATTGACAGAGTGAAAAAAAGGAAACCTGTACAGAATACAAATATTCAAAAAGATGCATCCTGTTTGCAGCAAGGCATTAAAGTAACACTGCAAAATAAATTGGCAAAGCAATTAACTTTTTGTCCTGAATACAAAGTGTTATGTTTGGGGCAAATCCAATACATCACATTACTGTAACGATCCCGGCTGTCTGAGTCGGGTCCTGGTCGTAATCTCCAGTTTCCCGAGGGTTCGGGAACGCTCCGGGGAGCGCTCTGGTTTCCGCACCTGCTTCCCATTAGCAATCTGCACACCTGGGCCTAATCAGCACCTTTCTTAGGCTCTGGCCCAACATCCAGTTCCTGCCGGATCGTTAGCCATGAACAGTAGGTGTTCTGTGTATCAGTTTAGAGTGTTCTAGCGTGAGTTTTGTTATTTTGTACTTTGTTGAGTTTTTGTGTTCTTACCTCCGTTTTTGTTCCACCTGCAGTCACACGTCCGGAACCTTCACCCCACCTCTGCCTGATGGTCGGCGGCTGCCGAGCCATCACTGGACCCAGTACTGCACCCCCAACTACTCAACCACGCCGCCCGCTCTGTCCCTGGATTATACTGCACCTTTTGTCGTATCTAATAAACCCTCACCTTCGTTCAACTCTCCTTGTCCTGGTCTGCTTTTGGGTTCTGGCTGAGGGAACTGTGACAGAACGATCCGGCCAAATATGAACCCAGCGGACCTGGACTCTGTTCGCCATGCCATTACCCAGCAGGAGAAGATGTTGGGCCATCATAGCATGGTACTACAGGAGATCGCGTTGTCAGTTCGGAACCTTTCTACCGGCCTGACGGAGGTCCAGAACCAACGCCAGTGTCCGGTGGAGGACTCACTACCGGTTTCACCCATCTCGCCTGCCGCTTCTGAAGTTGTGTCCCTCTGTGAGCCCAAGGTTCCGACGCCGGATAAATATGAGGGGGAGCTGGGAAGATGCCGTTCCTTCCTTATGCAGTGTGGATTAGTGTTCGATCTACAGCCCTACTCTTATGCCACTGACAAGGCTAGGATAGCCTTTTTGATTGAGTTGCTGCGTGGTCGAGCGCTGGAGTGGGCTTCAGCCGTTTGGGAACGACAGGATCCCTGCATGGCTTCATACCAGGGGTTCACGGCCGAGATGAGGAAGCTCTTCGACCATTCCGTCCGAGGGAGGGACGCAGCTAGGCGTCTGTTTTCTCTTCACCAAGGAACTCGCAGCGTGGCCGACTTCGTGATCGAGTTCAAGACGTTGGCTGTGGAGAGTGGGTGGAACGAGGAGTCTTTGCAAGCGGCCTTTACCAGGGCCTGTCGGAGCAGCTCAAGGATGAGTTGATCTCCTATCCGGAGCCTAGTGACCTGGACAGCTTGGTAGCCTTGTCTATTCGGGTGGATAATCGAGTCCGAGAGCGAAGGAGGGAGAAGCAATGGGGTCCGTCCAATCGATCAGCTTCTCAGTTCCCAGTCGGGTCGGGTGGTGGACCAGAACACGTCGATCATTCTCCACCACTAAGGATTAGTGGAGAGGACCTCTCTCCCGATTCTGAACCCATGCAAGTGGGGCGGCACGGGTTAACCAAGGAGGAGCGTCAACATAGACGTAAGACCAACTGCTGCCTCTACTGTGGTCGCCGACATTACATCTCCACTTGTTCCCGGCGGTCGTCAAACTGCCCGGCTCGCTAAAGTTGGGAGGACTTTTAGCGAGCCAGTTTCAACCTCTCAGTACCTCTGTCAGACCCCGCTTCCCGGCTACCCTTGTGAACAGGAATCAGAGCTTAGCGCTTAACGCTTTTATCGATTCAGGTGCCGATGGAAGCTTTCTTGATGCCGAGTTGGTGGAACAGCTGGGGCTTTCCAAGGAGCAATTGCCGGAAGCCATTGAAGCGACCACTCTGAACGGCAGTAGTCTGGCACGTATCACGATGAGGACTGAACCGGTTAAGATGCTGTTGTCGGGGAATCATTCGGAGATGATTTCATTTTTCATTCTGCCGTCTTCCCATGTTCCTCTGGTCCTTGGATACCCCTGGCTGAAGGAACACAATCCCACGTTCGATTGGGTGACGGGCAAGGTAACGAGTTGGAGCCTTGATTGTCATGCTAACTGTCTCAAGACTGCCTGCCCCCATTCGGTTCCCAGTCAGGTGATTGAGGCTAAACCCCCCAGATTTGTCCCTGGTTCCCGAGACATATCACGATTTGGGGGAAGTTTTCAGTAAGCAGAAGGCTCTGTCACTTCCTCCCCACCGACCATATGATTGTGCCATCAACCTGGTTCCTGGAGCTGTCTACCCCAAGGGAAGGTTATACAGTATCTCCCGACCTGAACGTGAGGCGTTGGAGACCTACATCAAGGAGTCCCTAGCTGCTGGTCTCGTTCGTCCCTCGTCATCACCCCCTGGGGGCAGGATTCTTCTTTGTGGGAAAGAAGGATGGCTCTCTTCGACCGTGTATTGATTATCGGGGTTGAATGACATCACGGTCAAGAACAAGTATCCCCTGCCCTTGATGAGTTCTGCCTTCGACTCCTTACAGGGTGCTACGGTGTTCACCAAGCTAGACCTACGCAATGCGTATCACCTGGTCCGGATCAGAGAGGGGGACGAGTGGTTGACGGGTTTCAATACACCGATGGGTCACTTCGAGTATCAGGTGATGCCGTTTGGACTGACCAATGCTCCAGCGGTATTCCAGAGTATGGTGAACGACGTCCTGAGAGATATGATCGGTCTCTTCGTGTTTGTTTACCTGGATGACATTCTGATCTTCTCGAAGGAACCTTCCGACCACGTCCAGCATGTCCGGCAGGTTCTGCAGCGATTGTTGGAGAATCGTCTGTTCGTGAAGGCCGAGAAGTGCGAGTTTCACGCCCACACTACATCCTTTCTCGGGTACATCATCTCCAGGGGTGAGATTAGGATGGATCAGGAGAAGGTTAGAGCGGTTCTGGAATGGGTCCAGCCCGGTACGAGATTGCAACTCCAGAGATTTTTGGGGTTTGCGAATTTCTACCGCAGATTCATCCGGGATTACAGCCGTGTGGCCGCTTCCATTAACTGCCTTGACTTCCAGTATCAGGACCTTCAAGTGGAATCCGGAGGCGGATCGAGCGTTTCTGGATTTGAAGAGGCGATTCACCAACGCACCGATTCTCTCTCAACCGGACACGGCCCGTCAGTTCGTTCGTTGAAGTGGACGCGTCTGATGTGGGAGTTGGCGCCATCCTGTCGCAGCGATGCTCCACGGACAGTAAACTCCATCCCTGCGCCTACTACTCTCGTCGCCTTTCGCCTGCAGAGAGGAATTACGATGTGGGTAACCGGGAGCTTCTCGCGGTGAAACTTGCCTTGGAGGAGTGGCGCCACTGGTTGGAGGGGGCGGAGCAACCGTTTATTGTCTGGACTGACCACAAGAATCTTGCTTACGTGCAATCGGCTAAACGTCTCAACTCCCGTCAGGCCAGGTGGGCGTTGTTTTTCGGACGATTCAAGTTTGCCCTGACGTTCCGACCTGGATCTAAGAACGGCAAGGCGGACGCCTTGTCCCGGATGTTCTCCAAGACGGAGGAGAGTGGGTCCAAGACCGAGACTATTCTCCCCCCGGAACTGCGTCGTGGGGAGCAGTGATGTGGAAGATTGAGGAGGAGGTGCTGGCGGCCCTTCGGACTCAGCCCGGTCCCGGTAACGGTCCACCCGGTCGGTTGTTTGTGCCTGAGTCGGTTCGTCCTGCTGTCCTCAAATGGTCCCACGCCAGCAAGATGGCTTGTCACCCCGGCGTGGCTCGGACTATGGCGTTTCTTCGCAGACGTTTTTGGTGGCCTGCCATGGCCGAGGATACTCTGGGTTTTGTTGCTGCCTGTCCAGTGTGTGCGCAGAATAAGAGTACCAATCGGCCCAGCTCTGGACTACTTCACCCCCTTCCTATTCCCCGGCGTCCATGGTCGCATCTGGCCCTGGACTTCGTCACGGGGTTGCCCGCTTCTGAGGGGAACACGGTCGTTCTGACTATCGTGGACAGATTCAGCAAGTTCGCCCACTTTGTGCCTATTGCCAAGCTTCCCTCTGCCTCGGAGACGTCCGAGATCCTGGTTAGGAGGTTTTCAGGGTCCACGGTTTGCCCAGTGATATCGTTTCCGACCGTGGCCCTCAGTTTACCTCTGCTGTCTGGAAGTCCTTCTGTTTGGCCATTGGAGCTACAGTCAGTCTCACATCTGGTTTTCACCCCCAATCCAATGGTCAGGCGGAGAGAGCCAACCAGAAGATGGAATCCACGCTACGCTGTCTGGTCTCTTCCAACCCCACCTCCTGGGCCTCTCAGTTGCCTTGGGTTGAGTATGCCCACAATACTCTCCCCTACATCTGCCACTGGGATGTCTCCCTTCCAGTGCCTGTATGGCTACCAACCTCCCCTGTTCCCTTCTCAGGAGAAGGAGCTCTCAGTGCCTTCTGTTCAGGCCCATATTCGGCGTTGCCACCGGACCTGGCATCGGGCCAGAAAGGCACTCCTTAGAGGTTCGGACCGGTATCAGCTCCAGGCGAATCGTCGCCGGATCCCCGCTCCCACCTATACCATCGGAGATAGGGTTTGGTTGGCCACACGGGATCTTCCGTTACGGACTGAGTCTAGGAAGTTGTTACCGAAGTTTATTGGTCCGTTTGTGGTGGAGAAGGTGATCAATCCAGTGGCAGTGCGACTCAAACTACCGAGGACGCTCAGAGTCCATCCCACCTTTCATGTCTCCTGCCTCAAGCCTGTCTTCCTCAGTCCTCTGTTGCCTCCTCCGCCTCCTCCTCCTCCTCCTCGGATGATCGGAGGTGGTCCTGCCTACACGGTGCGTCGCATTATGGATGCCAGACGGCGGGGCCGGGGTTTCCAGTATCTCGTGGACTGGGAGGGGTATGGTCCTGAAGAGAGGAGTTGGATTCCGCGGCGACAGGTCCTAGATGCGGATCTCATCAGGGACTTTTACCGCCTCCATCCTGGCGCTCCGGGAGTCCGCCCGGTGGCGTTCGTCGGAGGGGGTACTGTAACGATCCCGGCTGTCTGAGTCGGGTCCTGGTCGTAATCTCCAGTTTCCCGAGGGTTCGGGAACGCTCCGGGAGCGCTCTGGTTTCCGCACCTGCTTCCCATTAGCAATCTGCACACCTGGGCCTAATCAGCACCTTTCTTAGGCTCTGGCCCAACATCCAGTTCCTGCCGGATCGTTAGCCATGAACAGTAGGTGTTCTGTGTATCAGTTTAGAGTGTTCTAGCGTGAGTTTTGTTATTTTGTACTTTGTTGAGTTTTTGTGTTCTTACCTCCGTTTTTGTTCCACCTGCAGTCACACGTCCGGAACCTTCACCCCACCTCTGCCTGATGGTCGGCGGCTGCCGAGCCATCACTGGACCCAGTACTGCACCCCCAACTACTCAACCACGCCGCCCGCTCTGTCCCTGGATTATACTGCACCTTTTGTCGTATCTAATAAACCCTCACCTTCGTTCAACTCTCCTTGTCCTGGTCTGCTTTTGGGTTCTGGCTGAGGGAACTGTGACAATTACTGAGTACTGCATCATGTTATGGGTGTGCTTGTAATCGTTAAGACCTCGGGAGTTTTTCAGGATAAAAAAGAAATGGAATGGAGCTAAGGACAGGCAAAATCCTAGAAGAAAACCTTGTTCAGTCTGCTTTCCACCAGACACTGGGAGATGAATTCACCTTTCAGCAGGACAATAACCTAAAACACAAGGCCAAATCTACACTGGAGTGGCTTACCAATAAGACAGTGAATGTTCCTGAATTACCGAGTTACACTTTTGACTTAAATCTACTTGAAAATCTATGGCAAGACCTGAAAATGGTTGTCTAGCAATGATCAACAACAAATTTGACAGAGCTTGAAGAATTTAGAAAATAATAATAGGCAAATGTTGCACAATCCTGGTGTGGAAAGCTCTTAGAGACTTACCCAGAAAGACTCACAGCTGTAATGGCTGCCAAAGGCGCTTCTACAAAGTATTGACTCGGGTGTGAATACTTATGTAAATGAGATATTTCATTTTCAATACATTTGCTAAAATCTCTAAAAACATGTTTTCACTTCGTCATTATGTTGTATTGTGTGTAGATGGGTGAGATGTTTTTAAAAAATGTAATCCATTTTGAATTCAGGCTGTAACACAACAAAATGTGGAATAAGTCAAGGGGTATGAATACTCTCTAAAGGCATTGTAATGTTATATGGCTTTGTGTTTATATTAAAACCCTTATGGAATTGTAACTTAGAGCCTTTTAGGAAAAGCATTCCTATTAGATATTTATGTCTGTTTAAATGTTGTTTTTTCAGTTTCAGGTGTGACTTGTGAATTCTGCTCTAAGAATCCCTTCACTGGACCACCAGCTACAAGAATACCAAGACATACATACCCTGACCATCACCATGTACCAGATCTGAAGTACCTCCCCTACCAAAGAACACCTATCAATGGACGTCAACCTGATGATTTTCAGAGTCATGCCCAGTTGAAGGCTGCAGTCAGCAGTGGTGAAGTTCGCCTGGTCAATCACATTTCAATAACTGAATTGTGATCCATATAAGGGATTACATGGATCACATACAGCACCTCAAGTAGATCAGAGAAGAGAGGTCTGCAGTGACTTAGATTGCAAAAACACAGTCTGTGGGAAAGGCATATGATGATTATGACTGGCCTGAACTCTATAGACAAGGTCTACTGCATAAACGTCACGTGGCAGAGCTGCATAAATACTTGTCAAAGCATGGGCTAGACCAAAGAGGAAGCAAACATTTAAAGTTGGATATAGTGACAGCCCACATTGGAAGAGCTGTTTACTCTGAGGTACTGAAGGGTGTGGACACAGTACCAGATCCATCAGGTGAATCTGAATCAGGAGAAGAGTCAGACTCAGACACTGAAATGGGGAAAGAGGAAGTTCTTTTGGAAGTACATGACCGTGAAGATGAAGAGGAAACACAAGAAAATGCAAATGAGGAAATGGTCTCAAGATTTGGTAGAAAGAGACGAAAGGCTGTGAATCCAGATCATATTTTTCAGTGATGCTCTAGCTATAAATTGGTGACATGTGCATGTATGACATATATTTTGTACATTTTCACGAAAAGCTTTTTATCAACTTGAATGTCAAGTGTTCAGCCATCTGTGAGCTGCTGTACTATGTCTCCTCCTCTCTGCCCCTGAGAAATGTGTATGTGTGTGTTAGATTTAGTCAGCATTTCATATCAGACAGATGCATAGTTTATAAAGTACAATATTGTAGTTTGTATTGTATTTATTGACCATGTAGTACAAAAACACAACTACTTTTTATCTGCAAATATAAACTATCGCAACAAAATAAAACAATTTGTTTACAATTCTTTGCAATACTTTTATTTTCCTGAGTATGTTTAAAGTATAACAACACTGCACAACCTTAAGTGTGGGTGAACTCAACCTTTAACTCACATATTGCCTGGTTCACTCAGTTTTTCTAAAACCATGCTTTATCAGGACTCCAAGTTCCAGTGCTGAGGTGCAGTCCTGTAGTGCTTCCGAATCGAGCTCATCAACCCCTAGCTGTGGCAAACCTGTTTGAAAAGGGGCATACATTTACTTGTATACCTGGCCTCCAAGCCTTTGAAAAAGGGAGGCCGCGCTTTCTTCAAATGGGCAATTGTCTGCCTGGCAGTTCCCCCTGCATAACTCAGTCTTTCTTCTTTGCAGCTTGTAGACTTTTTTTGGCAGACTCATTAAGGAAGGATACGATCTTCTCTTTAGCCTCTGTAAGCATGTTGCCCTGGACCAACTGGTAGACATAGAAGCCATGCTTGTAGGTGATCAGTCCCATCTTATCCGGAACTATCAGTGTTGCATCTACTGGGCCATCCAAAGAGGCCCCAGGGGCAATGGCTTGTATGATCTTGGTACATTGACTTCAATACAAAACCTAGGAGGCTCTTGGTTCTCACCGCCTTCCATAGACTTACACAGCAATTATGACAACTTCCGGAGGATATCCTCCAACCAATCAGAGCTCTTGCAGCATGAACTGACATGTTGTCCACCCAATCAAAGGTTCAGAGAATGAATCTAGTACTGAAAGCGTAAGCTACAGCTAGCTAGCACTACAGTGCATACAATGTGGTGAGTAGTTGACTCAAAGAGAGAGAAAGACAATAGTTGAACAGTTTTCAACAAATTAATTTCTTCAAAAATGAAGGAGAAGCAAGAGAGAGAGAGATTTCGATTTTTTTTTCACTTTCAGTTTCACTTACTTAGCTAGCAAATGCAGCTGGCTAGTTTAGTTACTCAAACAGAGGGATGCTATGTTAGCTAGCTGGCTATGACTATCCGACACAACACTGGAACTCTTTCAAGTTAAGGTAAGCTTTTGGTTTTATTAATTTATTGCCACTGGGGCCAGCCAGTCTAACTGCTTACTGACTATACCCTGTAACATTACTGCATGATTGTAGTGGGTTTACTAACGCATTAGTTCAATTAGCTATGTTGACTAGGACGTTACTTTAGCTAATATGGGGACAACAATGTACAGTGGCTTGCGAAAGTATTCACCCCGCTTGGCATTTTTCCTATTTTGTTGCCTTACAACCTGGAATTAAAATGGATTTTTGGGGGGTTTGTATCATTTGATTTACACAACATGCCTACCACTTTGAAGATGCAAAATATTTGTTGGTGTGAAACAAACAGGAAATAAGACAAAAAAACTGAAAACTTGAGTGTGCTTAACTATTCACCCCCCCAAAGTCAATACTTTGTAGAGCCACCTTTTGCAGCAATTACAGCTGCAAGTATCTTGGGGTATGGCTCTATAAGCTTGGCACATCTAGCCACTGGGATTTTTGCCCATTCTTCAAGGCAAAACTGCTCCAGCTCTTTCAAGTTGGATGGGTTCCGCTGGTGTACAGCAATCTTTAAGTCATACCACAGATTCTCAATTGGATTGAGATCTGGGCTTTGACTAGGCCATTCCAAGACATTTAACTGTTTCCCCTTAAACCACTCGAGTGTTGCTTTAGCAGTATGCTTAGGGTCATCGTCCTGCTGGAAGGTGAACCTCCATCCCAGACTCAAATCTCTGGAAGACTGAAACCTCAAGAATTTCCCTGTATTTAGCGCCATCCATCATTCCTTCAATTCTGACCAGTTTCCCAGTCCCTGCCGATGAAAAACATGATGGGGATGGTGTTCTTGGGGTGATGAGAGGTGTTGGGTTTGCGCCAGACATAGCGTTTTCCTTGATGGCCAAAAAGCTCAATTTTAGTCTCATCTGACCAGAGTACCTTCTTCCATATGTTTGGGGAGTCTCCCACATGGCTTTTGGCAAACACCAAACGTGTTTGCTTATTTTTTTCTTTAAGCAATGGCTTTTTTTGGCCACTCTTCCGTAAAGCCCAGCTCTGTGGAGTGTATGGCTTAAAGTGGTCCTATGGACAGATACTCTAATCTCCGCTGTGGAGCTTTGCAGCTCCTTCAGGGTTATCTTTGGTCTCTTTGTTGCCTCTCTGATTAATGCCCTCCTTGCCTGATCCGTGAGTTTTGGTGGGCGGCCCTCTCTTGGCAGGTTTGTTGTGGTGCCATATTCTTTCAATTTTTTAATAATGGATTTAAATGGTGCTCCGTGGGATGTTCAAATTTTTGGATATTTTTTTATAACCCCCAACCCTGATCACAACTTTGTCCCTGACCTGTTTGGAGAGCTCCTTGGTCTTCATGGTGCCACTTGCTTGGTGGTGCCCCTTGCTTAGTGGTGTTGCAGACTCTGGGGCCTTTCAGAACAAGTGTATATATACTGAGATCCTGTGACAGATCATGTGACATTTAGATTGCACACAGGTGGACTTTATTGAACTAATTATGTGACTTCTGAAGGTAATTGGTTGCACCAGATCTTATTTAGGGGCTTCATAGCAAAGGGGGTGAATATATATATACATGCACCACTTTTCCATTATTTAATATTTTTTTCATTTCACTTCACCAATTTGGACTATTTTGTGTATGTCCATTACATGAAATCCAAATAAATATCAATTTAAATTACAGGTTGTAATGCAACAAAATAGGAAAACTCCAAGGGGGGTGAATACTTTTGCAAGGCACTGTAGGCTGTGTGTACCGGTTATGACATGGTTTGGAAAGGTTTTTTCGCCTGGACACATACAGCTGATGTGTTGTTCATTGAAGTCCACAAAATAAGGGAAAAGGTGAGAGGAGGAGAGTGCATAGAGGCTAGAATGAAAACAATGTGGCTGCTACGTATGAAAGTGAACTGTGTTTATGCATGATCAGGGATGTATTCATTCCGACGATTCTGTTGAAAAACGTTTCTTAAATGGAAGCAAACGAAACGGGGATAAAAATACCTGAATTTGTCCAATAGAAACTCTTGTTTGCAACTGTTCGACTAATGATTACACCCTAGATAAGCTTGATGCAGGCAAGAGTGTGCATGGCGGTATTGAATGTGTCACTGTCCTTCATCTCAAATTTTTCTCTCGACCTGTGTGCACCTACGTTGTAAACTTTCATTCAAAGTTTGTAGCAACCTCATGATGGGTATAGGGAAAATTTTAATATCATGTAGTAGCCTAAACCTATCGATGTTACATTGAACTGGATGAATGGAATATGAATGACAGTCATCCAACATGCTGTAATAGAAATAAGGCCATGCTCATTAAAAAAAAAGGTCCTCCCTCATCATAAACGACACTGACCGCCACTGTGGAACACATACTGGAGAGCTCTCCTTTATCCACACCTATTCAGCATCATTCACACCCTCTTAAGCCCCACCCATCTCTTTCAGGATTCAGATGTGAGGCCATGTGCTAAACAGAGTGAGTAAGGTAATGTAGTAAACAACCAAAGACTTCTTGACTAAAAGTGGTGAAAATAGTAGCCTACAATAAGGAAGAACTGCAGGTAAAAATACACTTTATCTAGTCCTTGGCCTATATCCTAATCTGACTTTGGTGCTGGTCATATTGTTCTTCACATTACCATCTCTGGTAAACACACACTACATCAAATAAAATCTAAGTTTGTCACATGCACAGGACACAGAAGGTGTAAACAGTACAAATGGTTAGTTGCATATTTACATAGTAGCAATATCAAAAATAGAAAGTGTCCAGATAAAAAATATTGTATACATTTTTATAATTATTAGATTATGCTTACCTAGACACACTTGTCTAAATTGATGGGTCATGTGAAGGAAATGCTATAACCGCCCCCCCAGCCACATCTAGCTAAGTGGATGGGTCACTATTGTCTAGACATGTACACATGTTCATGAAATACAATAGATGGCCGTAATCACCCCAGACACACCTGGCTAATTTGATGGGTCACTATGGTCTAGACTTGTACACATGTTAATGAAATACAATAGATGGCCGTAATTATTCCCAGACTTGATGGGTCATGTAATCATCTGGCGATGTGGAGTATTTTGTTTTGACATGTGGCTAGCTAGACAATGAACCATAATCCCAACCCATACTACTATTATATAAACTGATTGTCATAGCTAGCCACCATGCATGAAATGCTGTAGTATGAATCTGCAGGTAGCTAAAGCTAACCAACTAGGTTAAATGTCAGCTAGTTAGCTAACATTAGGTTATAACTAGCAATACAAATGGATTTCTGAGATACTAATAATATTACTACACAGATCATACACGTAACGTTAGCTAGTGAGCCAGCAAGCAACGTTCGCTGGCTAGCGAACAGTAAGCTTTAACTTGCAATGAAAACGACTTTCTGACAAAAGTAGAAATGTATAATATCTGAACATGTAGCTAGACTCTTACCTGTATACATGGATGAATGCTAGGGGTTTGCCAACATGGCCATACTCGTATTCGTAATCGTATCCATAAATTGACAGTTGATAGTCGGATCGAATGATACTCATGATCAGAAAAATATGCCTAAATAGATGTTGGCAAAATACCTCCCTGCACGTTCTCACTGTAAGAAAGCTGCAGATTAGGAGCAGTGCGCGGAGGGGTGGGTGTGTATGTGTGTCTGTGTGTGTGTGTGTGTCTGTGTGTCTGTGTGTCTGTGTGTCTGTCTTTGTCCTCAAGTTTGCTGTCACTCAGTCAGAATGCGCATTAACTAGCGTTTCATATTTTTGCCCTACCCTTGCCCCACTTGTTAGATATTATGCACATTGATAGCTTGATAGCAAATGTCCTCGCCATGTGATTTATCAAAGTAGCAGGCAGCAGCAATCTAAATTATCAGACCGAAACCATGCAAGGAAAAGAGATCAGGTGAAATTATGAAGCGAGTGGAAAGAGAAATACAGCTTCACTCTATCCAATCAGAGCAGCAGCATTAACGTAGAGCCCGCCCTTCTCTTTACAGACAGGGAAACTATCCAGTTGAGTTACTTAGACCACGCACATGACTGACTCAAAGACAGTACAGTATGGTTTAGAAACTCTGTGACTGACACATGAGAAACCTGCTTGCTGGCACCCCAATTATTATTTTTTTCCAATCACGGATAATTACAAAAAATTGCCCATATCCATTACGATACTCGTTTTGTCCGACTACTTGGCACACCCCTAATGAATGCTTCACGGCAGACTGGAACCCCTTTAACTCAGTTTTGTCTGTACAGCTTGTTTGACCCGCGTTTTGTCAAGTCACTCCGGTTCACACTGACCGTGTGCAGAAAGTAGTCCATCACAACTTTTTCCCACTGATCTTTGTCGATAGCGCCTGCTAAATTCAGGGCAGCAATGTTATTGAGAGCAGTAGCAACACTTTTGAAGTTCTCCATGGCTAACGTTATATCTTTCAAAAAAGCTGCAGTAGCAAGGATTCTCTACACATACTGAGCAGCTCACGCTAAAGACTGTACTGTCTTTGATTGGAAGATAATGGCGCTGGAGGGGATGGCTGCCGTTTTACGGGCTCCTAACAAACTGTGCTATTATGTGTGTTTTTTTGCATTGTTTGTAAATTATTTAGTAAATAATGTTACTGCTACCGTCTCTTATGACCGAAAAGAGCGTCTGGATATCAGAACAGCGATTACTCACCTCGAACTGGACGAAGATTTTTTCTTTAATGAGTCCGACGTGAAGGATATACTGCTTCTCCGAGACCAGGCCCAAATCCCCATCATTCGGGTGAAGAAAAGACGGAAATACAGGGGGCGGAGATCGGGGTGCCTTGTGAGAATTCATCGGCGAGTGGGTAACCAGCCTCCACCATCCATTTTATTGGCCAACGTGCAAACACTGGAGAATAAACTGAATTACCTCAGTTCGAGACTATCCTATGAACGGGACATTAAAAACTGTAATATCTTATGTTTGGCTGAATGACGTCACGGAAAATATACAGTTGAATGTGTTTTCCGTGCATCGACGGGACAGAACAGCTACGTCTGGTAAAATGAGGGGTGGGGGTGTGTGTCTATTTGTTAATATTAGACATCGCACACCAGCTGTTATTAAGGAAGTCTCAAGGTATTACTCGCCTGAGGTAGAGTATCTAATGATAAGCTGTAGACCACACTATCTACCAAGAGTTTTCATCTATATTTTTCGTAGCTGTCTATTTACCACCACAAACCGATGCTGGCACTAAGACCGCACTCAATGAGCTGTATAAGGCCATAAGCAAACAAGAAAATGCTCATCCAGAAGTGGCGCTCCCTGTTCTCCCACGATTGCGTGGCCAAGCACGACTCCAACACCATCATTAAGTTTGCTGACGACACAACAGTGGTAGGCCTGATCACCGACAACGATGAGACAGCCTATAGGGAGGAGGTCAGAGACCTGGCAGTGTGGTGCCAGGACAACAACCTCTCCCTCAACCTGAGCAAGACAAAGGAGCTGATCGTGGACTACAGGAAAAAGAGGGCCGAACACGCCCCCATTCATATCGACGGGGCTGTAGTGGAGCGGGTCGAAAGTTTAAAGTTCCTTGGTGTCCACATCATCAACAAACTATCATGGTCCAAACACATCAAGACAGTCATGAAGAGGGCACGACAACACATTCCCCCCCCCGCCCCAGGAGACTGAAAAGATTTGACATGGTTCCCCAGATCCTCAAAAAGTTATACAGCTGCACCATCGAGAGCATCCTGACAGGTTGCATCACTGCCTGATATGGCAACTGCTCGCCATCTGACCATAAGGCGCTACAGAGGGTAGTGCGTATGGCCCAGTACATCACTGGGGCCAAGCTTCCTGCCATCCAGGACCTACAGTTGAAGTCAGAAGTTTACATACACCTTAGCCAAATACATTTAAACTCAGTTTTTCACAATACCTGACATTTAATCCTAGTAAAAATTCCCTGTCTTAGGTCAGTTAGGATCACCACTTTATTTTAAGAATGTGAAATGTCAGAGTAATAGTAGAGAGAATTATTTATTTCAGCTTTTATTTATTTCATCACATTCCCAGTGGGTCAGAAGTTTACATACACTCAATTCGTATTTGGTAGCATTGCCTTTAAATTGTTTAACTTGGGTCAAATGTTTCGGGTAGCCTTCCACAAGCTTCCCACAATAAGTTGGGTGAATTTTGAACTCATCTCTCCGCATGTCCAGCCCATCCATTAACTCAGCAAATCATGGCTAACGGGAAGGTTCTTGTCTTTCCGTGGTTAAACCAACTAGGCTCGTAATTTAACAATTGTATTTGTATGAATATTGCATTGTTTTAAAATTAAATTTCAGTTTATATTCAAATTCAACAATATTTATAAATTCAGTTTCAATATGGTAATATTGCATTCATTGTCTGTGTATCAAGTATACAAACCATAATTTCAAGTTGACCAAAGTTTCATATATTCAACTTCTCCGATAACCCTTTCGGAGTTATCGGAGGTTCCAACTGGGAGGTTTCACTTGAACGACGTACATAATTACAAGTGGGAAACTCTTAGCCCAATATTAGACTTCTAATTCATTATTTAAGCACAGGTAAAGTGCTACAAGGTAAGTTCAGCCAAAGGGGTAAGTTGAGCCACCCTTGTTTCTAGGAAACCGTACACAAAATTAATAATTTGACCAAATATTTAGGAAGAGGCCATTATTTCATGGAGTCTGAAATAAGAAACCACACGGGAAAAGTGGTACCAACATTATTTTCAAGTCAAATGAATTTATTGTATTAGAGGTTGTCATGATGCTTATGGTGTCATGATGCTTGCATAAACCAAAGTAGATTGTTCTATAAATTAGTTGGGGTCTTTATAAGCTTCAGTAGGAGGTCCTAAACCTAGCAGGAAGGTGCATCCTTGTAGCTGTGTGGGCTAATATAGTCAAAATGTTTGCCTTGGGGTATGTTGAGCCAACGGTTGAGCAAATTGAAGTGTTTTCTTCCCAGGTGTAATACAAGGCTAGGATATGAGGTAACAACAGGGCTTGGCCTATGTTAAGTGTTTAAAAAGTACAAAGTGTTTGTGAGGTGTTAAGCCTGTGTTGAAAGATGCTTAAAATGGCTCTTACTCCACTCTCCCCTACCTGCTTAGCTGCAACCCACTGGGCGCAAACTGGTTAAATCAACGTTGTTTCAATGTAATTTCAATATTTGTTCAGTTTTTCTGGTGGATTAAACTGAAATTGCAACCAACTTTCTATGGCTTGTTTTAAAACTAGCGATATTTTGGAGATTTCAAATAACCAAAATTAAGAGGTTGTAATCTGAATAAAGGGAAAAAGGCCATTCTTGAACACGGGGTGAGCCATTCTTACTAATCTGCTAGAGAACAAGTTTGGATTTAAGTATAGCTTTTGTATGACTGAAGCCTTTTGTCACTCAATGGCATGTTTCCAATTGCAATATCCCTTCATCATAAAATTAGTTAACAGTGGCACATGACGAATGAAATGTCCTACAGGGAAACAAAAAGCTGCATCAGCCTTTACCGAATACTCTAACGACCAGTCTCTCCCACAAAACCAAGAACTCACAAAATAGCGTTTTTTTTCTCATTGTAAAAGTGGCATGGGTATTTGTCCAGTATCACCCGATTGGGCTTTTCCACAGAAAAGATCCTCTGGTACCGTGTTGAGGGTTGGTGGAGGCTCTGATTCAAACATACAGCTGGAAGGGCTAGCAGTAGCATGTGAGCTAGTCTGTGGTGAGCTTCTTAGTACGTGGCGGGACCATATTCAGTTGAAGCAGCATTGTCCATCATGCTTGGCATCGCCTGAGAATCTGGTGGTTCTTCAACAGACCTATAAAGGCTACTATATTGGCGATAAAGCTCATCCAACACACATGAAGTACATCACACCGCTTACGTTTTCATAGCACCCTGGTTGCCATATCCAGCACACTACAACATTCCATTTTGGCCCTCAACATTTAATTCTTCAGGTGTTATCTGCAAACCATATAACACTTGCCAAGTGCTGGGTTAAGCAAATAGTTCAATGTGAATAGAATATCAACTGTTGTAGCTATACTCTTAAGTGATGAAGATCCTGAAGACGACCCATTGTGGGTCTGAACATCGTCCCAGTAAGAAATAAAGGGACCATACAGTGTGCACGTTTGTTCTATGAGCAGAAAAATCCACAATATTATCCATACCTGCAATTTGCTAGCCTCATCAAGTGAAGCAGAATGTGAGTGGTCAGTCTGGTGCACTAGGCTAGCAATTAGCATGATTTAAGTGTAATATAAGGTCAAAATCTAGTATAAGAAACCATACATAATTGGTGGATAATAATAATATTATTATTATTATGTTGAGTATTTTATGATATATCGACATTGTTCTGCTGGTTCATGTCAGCCCACTAATTGAGTATCGGTGCAATTCACCACAGTCAAACAACATCATCTTTCATTTACTATTTAAAATAATACTGTTTTCGAGGGGGAAAGTAGTAAGAATAGCATTGATTCATCAGAGTTGTGACCCAGAGTGAATTAAAGGCCCAATGCAGCTATTTTTATCTCAATATCAAATCATTTCTGTGATTACTGTGATTGTTTTCAATCAAAATTGTCAAAAAGAAACAAAAAAAATTCTTAGCAAGAGCAATTTCTCAAGCAATATTTTTGCTAGGTCTGTCTGGGAGTGGTCTGAGTGAAAACTAGCTGTTATTGGAAGAGAGGTTTGGAAGTCTATTTCTTAATGGTCTATTAACTAATTTACCACCAGGTGATGTCACCAGGCAGGCCAAAACTTCATCCCACCAAATCAGGCTGAAATGTCAGGGGTTCTTTTCAAACAGCTCTTACACTAAAAGTGTATTATCATAATTTTCACAATTTCACAGTATTATTCCTACCTCATAGTGTGGAAATATATATAAAACACTGGAAAATCATGTTTTTGACTGCACTGGGCCTTTAAGTAAAATTCAAAATTATATCAAGAGTCATATGGGTTTAATAGTGTACCGTATACATACTCATACACAACTAGGACACCTCCATTCTCTTGATTATGTGGTTAAAGCAGTTTCCTCAAACTGGTGACACCTAATGTCACGTTCGTTGAATGACGGGTCAGACCAAGGCGCAGCGTGATATACGTACATGTTTATTAACTTATAAACACAACGACAAAACAACAACCGAAACGAAACGTGAAGTCCAAGGTAGAACACACAACATACCTTAACCGGAACAAGATCCCACAACTACACAGTGCCAATAGGCTGCCTAAGTATGATCCCCAATCAGAGACAACGAGCGACAGCTGCCTCTGATTGGGAACCACACCGGCCAACATAAATCTATACATACTAGAATACAACATAGAAAAAGCACAACAAGGAATATACACACCCTGACTCAACATATAAGCGTCCCCTGAGTCAGGGCGTGACAGTACCCCCCAAAGGTGCAGACTCCGACCGCACAACATAAACATAACAGGGTAGGGGCCGGGTGGGCATTCTGCCTCGGAGGCGGATCCGGCTCGGGGCGTGACGACCTCTCACTCTCCGCCTCCCTGTTGCGCCCCTGGTCTGGTCTGGACCTCGGCGCGCTGCTTCCCCTCTCCTTCCTCCCACGATACGCCAGGCCCTGTCTGGACCCTGGTGTTGGAGACCCCAAACCTGGAGAGGGGCTGACGTCATGGTCTGAACTGGAGCCGCTGACCAGAGCTGGACTGGGCACCGGTGGAGCGGTCTGCTCTGGCTCCGGAGTGGAGCCACTGACTGGAGCTGGATCAGGCACCGGTGGAGCGGACTGCTCTGGCTCCGGAGTGGAGCCGCTGACCGGAGCTGGACTAGACCCCGGTGGAGCGGACTGCTCTGGCTCCGGAGTGGCGCAGCTGACCGGAGCTGGATCAGGCACCGGTGGAGCGGACTGCTCTGGCTCCGGAGTGGAACAGCTGACCGGAACTGGATCAGGCACCGGTGGGGCGGACTGCTCTGGCTCCGGAGTGGAGCAGCTGACCGGTGCCGGACCAGGCACCGGTGGAACGGGCACGGGCCGTGCCGGACTGGACAAACGCACCACTGGTCTGGTGCGAGGGGCAGGAACGGGCAGGGCCGGACTGGCGATGCGCACCACTGCCTTGGTGCGAGGAGAAGGAACAGGCCGGGCCGGGCTGGCGACGCGCACCACTTGGTTGGTGCGAGGAGCAGGAACAGGCCGGGCCGGTGACGCGCACCACTGGCTTGGTGCGAGGAGCAGGAACAGGCCAGGCCGGGCTGGCGACGCGCACCACTGGCTTGGTGCGAGGAGCAGGAACAGGCCGGGCCGGGCTGGCGACGCAGACCACTGGCTTGGTGCGAGGAGCAGGAACAGGCCGGGCTGGCGACGCGCACCACTGGCTTGGTGCGAGGAGCAGGAACAGGCCGGGCCGGGCTGGCGACGCGCACCACTGGCTTGGTGCGAGGAGCAGGAACAGGCCGGGCCGGCGACACGCACCACTGGCTTGGTGCAAGGAGCAGGAACAGGCCGGACCGGACTGTGGAGGCGGACTGGAGGTCTGGAGCGGAGAGCTGGCACAACCCGTCCTGGCTGGATGCCTACTTCCGCACAGTATGTGTGAGGCATCAGCACAGGACGCACTGGGCTGTGCACGTGCACTGGCAATACAGTTCGTAGAACTGGCGCAGGATATGCGGGACCGAGGAGGCGTACTGGAGACAAGGAGCATTGAGCCGGCACACCCCGTCCTGGCTGGATGCCCATCTTCGCACGGCACGTGCGTGGTGCAAGCACAGGAAGTACAGGACTGTGCCGGCGCACTGGCGACACAGTACGTAGCTCCGCATAACACGGAGCCTGCCCAGTCATACGCTTCCTCTCGTGAGTACGGGGAGTTGGCTCTGCTCTGACACTAGGCTCCGCCAACCACCCCGTGTGCCCCCCCCCCCAAAATGTTTTATTGGGGCTGCTTCTCGGGCTTCCTCCTCGACCGGCCTCCTCCATGTTGCCGTTGCACCTCTCCTGCCTGGGCATCTACCTTAGCCCATGGTCCTCTCCCCGCAAATATCTCTTCCCATGACCACAAATTGCCCACCTGTGACATGGCAATTCGCTCCGCCTGGGCACGCTGCTTGGTCCTCGTTTGGTGGGATCTTCTGTCACATTCCTTGAATGGCGGGTCAGACCAAGGCGCAGCGTGATATACGTACATGTTTATTAACTTCTAAACACAACGACAAAACAACAACCGAAACGTGAAGTCCAAGGTAGAACACGCAACAAACCTTAACCGGAACAAGATCCCACAACTACACACTGCCAATAGGCTGCCTAAGTATGATCCCCAATCAGAGACAACGAGCGACAGCTGCCTCTGATTGGGAACCACACCGGCCAACATAGATCTATACATACTAGAATACAACATAGAAAAAGCACAACAAGGAATATACACACCCTGACTCAACATATAAGCGTCCCCTGAGTCAGGGCGTGACACCTATGAACAATTCTAAGTAATAATAAGTAGGAATAGGAATACTACTTAGGTAAATGTTCATTTACATGTTTTTCACCCAACCTAAGAAATGACCAATATTGCCCCCACATTACATAACAAGCCCATACCCTACTTGCATTGAAATGTTTTTAAACTTTTTTTTCATTTAGCAGACGCTCTTATCCAGAGCGACTTACAGTAGTGAGTGCATACATTTTCATATTTTTTCGTCCTGGTCCCCCGTGGGAATCAAACCCACAACCCGGGCATTGCAAGCGCCATGCTCTACCAATGGCAAGTAAAACTAATTAAAGCATTAATATGATGTTTAAAAAAGTCGTGCTTACCAGGCCTCTAGACTAGTTGGTGAACAAGAATAAGTAAAATACATTAATACAATTCATTTTTAGCAAGGGTAGGCTAAATAATAAATGACTAACTACTCACATCATTATAAATATCTGTTTCACATATTGAGAATGTATTTCAAGGATGATCGTAGTCGGTGTCAAACACCCAGATATGTTTGCTGAAAAAATAAGCTTCAACCTGAATGGTACAATTTTGGGTCACCCAAAATTTAAGTCTGCAGTCACACCGTTTCTGTCACAAGACATGAAGGCTTTATAAATCATTCATAAACTACTGTTAGAAGGTGACATATGTTTAAAGGTGTTTTGGTGACACACGTTTTAAATTAGTTCAGAAATGATTTATAAAGCTAATGTTTGAAGGCTTTATCAATGGATTATACAGGCTTTTTGACTTGCACTTCATTTGAGGTGTGACTTAGCTTTAATTACATTACAAGTTAATGTATTGGATTTGCACTTTTCACTATTTCATGTGTACGACATCTAAAGACCTGCATCACTTTAATGAGAACTTTGCTGTTTCTAAAAGGATGTATTTGGGTGTTTTTGGAGACTTTGTTCATGCTTTTCCGTAGCCCCCATACTGCAAAACGAGCAATGAGGAAGTCTATTGCAGTGAGATTGCAAAAAAACTGTCTGGACCTTACTATAACATGCAATTTACATCAATAGAGATTTGGTTGTAAAATAGTGAACCAATCCTTAATTCCAAGGTATATTCTAACTTGGAATCTGCCCTGACAACCTTGTTACACGGGCACATAACTTTGAAGTAGAGAAAATTCCTCAGTCAAAGGCAGGCGACAAGTTTAGGTCTGCATATTATTCCCATAGAAACGCATTGGGCTTATTCTGGACAGATTTTGTGAGCCCTCTCGCTTCGCCTCTTCCTCTCTGCTGAAACTATATCACTGGAGAAAGCATCAGAGCGAGCGAAACAGCGCCACTCTATATGTAGCTCATGTATCTGATGCTGTCTGGCCAGAAATAGTATGACATACCATACTCTTTTGGTCTAGACAGCATTGGATACATGATCTACACATACTGTTCGCTCGCTCAGATGCTTTAACTGAGATTGATGCGTCTTTCTGTTGCCACGTCTCGGTCAAATAACTGATCAATATTTCAATATTTTATTTGGACGGGCAAGGAGGTAAAGTAGGGCAGGCCAGGCCCCCTAAGGCCCGCCGATAACGCCGGCCCTGCTTACCTTACACTGCCCTAGATCAGTTCAAACCCTTACACAGTCCCACAGCTAGCATAATTTCAAACCAGTGAAGAACATTCCAGAGGAAGTGGCAAGGCATGCAGTGCCCCCTAGAGGTAAGAGTCTGCCAGTGCAGACAGAGTTGACATCACACCAGTCACACACAGTAGTCTAGGAATAATAGCCCTACACAACTTCAATGATATAAAAAAATCGAAATTGAATTGAGTTGTTACTCCAAAAATAATACATTTACCGCACACATAAGAGAAACTCAGGGAGAGGAAAAGTATATGTAAATCCTGCTTTTATAAGAGACCCCACAGTCAGGCTGTGGGAGTTTGTCTGAGTGTACCGTGTGTGTCTGTGTGTGTATTTGAGTCAGCTTACAAATATGTGCCAGTATGTGTGTATGTAGATGTATCTTCTCTCAAAAGTGTGCTTGTGTGAGTGTGACCAAACAGAAGTAGTGCGAAAGGCTATCAGAGTAGGTGTGTGCATTTGAAGAGGCAGAGAGAGAGTAAAGCGGCTATTGAACGTGACTACAAGGTCGTACAACTTCAATCCTGACTCCCAAACAGCTGCAGGAGGAAGACGAAGATGTAGACCACGTCCATGTAGAGGCACAGCGCCCCGAACACGTGCTCCTCGGGACTCAGAGAGTACCGCCGGTTGCCCATCAGCAGCTGCACGTCAAAGGCTAAGAACTACAGAAGAGAGGGGGAGGAGAGAGAAGGGGAAGGGAGAGAAAGAATGAGAGATTGGGGGAGAGAGAGGATTAACACAAGGTCCTAGAATATTATAATTTTCATCCTCAACTAGTTATCACTAACGTTCACATTTGTGGCTTTAAAAATATACACTTCCAGTCAAATGTTTGGACACACCTACTCATTCAAGGGTTTTTCTTTATTTTAAAAAATGTTTACATTGTAGAAAAATAGTGAAGACATCAAAACTATGAAATAACACATATGGAACCATATAGTAACCAAAAAAGTTAAACAAATCAAAATATATTTTATATTTGAGATTCTTCAAATAGCCACCCTTTGCCTTGATGACAGCTTTGCACACTCTTGGCATTCTCTCAACCAGCTTCACCTGGAATGCTTTTCCAACAGTCTTGAAGGAGTTCCCACATATGCTGAGCACTTGTTTGCTGCTTTTCCTTCACTCTGCAGTCCGACTCATCCCAAACAATCTCAATTTGGTTGAGGTCGGGGGATTGTGGAGGCCAGGTCATCTGATGCAGCACTCCATCACTCTCCTTCTTGGTAAAATAGCCCTTACACATCCTGGAGGTGTGATGGGTAATTGTCCTGTTGAAAAACAAATGATAGTCCCACTAAGCCCAAACCAGATGGGATGGCGTATCGCTGCAGAATGCTGTGGTAGCCATGCTGGTTAAGTGTGCCTTGAATTCTAAATAAATCACAGACAGTATCACCAGCAAAGCACCCCAACACCATAACACCTCCTCCTCTAAGCTTTATGGTGGGGAATACACATGCGGAGATCATCCGTTCACCCACACCGCGTCTCATAAAGACACGGTGGTTGGAACCAAAAATCTCAAATTTGGACTCCAGACCAAAGGACAAATATCCAACGGTCTAATGCCCATTGCTTGTGTTTCTTGGCCCAAGCAAGTCTCTTCTTCTTATTGGTGTCCTTTAGTAGTGGTTTCTTTGCAGCAATTCGACCATGAAGGCCTGATTCACACAGTCTCCTCTGAACAGTTGATGATGAGATGTGTCTGTTACTTGAACTCTGTGAAGAATTTATTTGGGCTGCAATTTCTGAGGCTGGTAACTCTAATGAACTTATCCTCTGCAGCAGAGGTAACTCTGGGACTTCCATTCCTGTGGTGGTCCGCATGAGAGCAAGTTTCATCATAGCGCTTGATGGTTTTTGCGACTGCACTTGAAGAAACGTTCAAAGTTCTTGAAATTGTCCATATTGACTGACCTTCATGTCTTAAAGTAATGATGGACTGTCGTTTCTCTTTGCTTATTTGAGGTGTTTTTGCCATAATATGGACTTGGTCTTTTACCAAATAGGGCTATCTTCTGTATACCCCCCCCCCCCCCCTACCTTGTCACAACACAACTGATTGGCTCAAACACATTCAGAAATAAATTCCACAAATTAACTTTTATGAAGGCACACCTGTTAATGGAAATGCATTCAAAGTTACTACCTCATAAAGCAGTTTGAGAGAATGCCCAAAGTGCAAAGCTGTCATCAAGGCAAAGTGTGGCTACTTTAAAGAATATAAAATATATTGTGATTTGTTTAACACTTTTTTGGTTACTACAGGATTCCATATGTGTTATTTCATAGTTTTGATGTCTTCACTATTATTCTACAATGTAGAAAATAGTAATAATAAAGAAAAACCCTGTAATGAGTAGGTGTGTCCAAACTTTTGACTGGTAGTGTATATACAGTACATCCTTATATTTATACAGGTGATTATATTTAGATGATACATCTCTTTTACAAGAGACACCTGTCCCAAGACCGCAGCAATCATACACTCGTTACGTGGTTATTAATTCACTGATGATTAAGCAAAGTACCAAAGTGAAGACCAGTGCACCCAGTCCAGCATACGCTGTCTGCAACCAAGGTATCTGTGAAAGACAAGACAGCATGATCAGAAACATACTCATAATTTATAAACGCAGCATAAAAAGGACCCACGCTAGTCAATATGAGAGGAGACAATGAGAGGAGACGGTCATGTCCAACAAGGTACAAACTCACGTCGAATTTTCACGTAAATCGTGAGTCAGTGGGAGAGCTGCGAGAAAGTTCCAGGTTTGTGAGCAGGATAGGCTGTGGCCACACAGAGACGTTTGAAAACGCATATGCATTCATAATTTTTAAACCGGCTCATCTAAGTTTTATGTGCACAAAGGCGGACATATTGTGAATTTTTTGACAGACAATGATCTCCGTTGTCCATCATCCGTCAACAGATTACATAAACCATTGGCTCTATCCGTTTTTCAGACACAAAATCTCTGTGTGGCAGTAACTTTAAGGCTAGCGTTAAGCTAGCACAATTGTCAAACGCATGCTTGTTTACAATTTCGACCTGTTAAAGCCGGTGCTATTCTGTTCTCAAACCCTAGCGCAAGGATTGGTAATTTACCTGTGTTATATGTGCTCGCTTGCGCTGAGGTGGGAGGGGTGGCAATATCTGAGGTGTGTCCTTAGTGCACCAAAGTGCCAATTTCAGGCAGCACTGGTGGGGATATTTAAGACCAACCAACAGCTGGTCTTAGTGGTAACGCGGTTGGTTATGGCATGGATGTCCGAGAGGGGGACGAGTGGAAGACAGCATTCAGCACAACCACGGGGCATTGTGAATACCTGGTGATGCCTTACAGTTTGATGAATGCTCCATCCGTCTTCCAGTCCTTTGTGAACGAGGTGTTTCGGGACATGCTTGGTTGCGGTGTAGTGGTCTACATCGATGACATTCTGGTGTATTCCAGAATGTCCCTGGTTCGCAAAGTGCTGGGCCGACTGTTGGAACATGACCTTTATGCCAAGGCAGAAAAGTGTCTGTTTTTTCCAACAGTCCGTCTCCTTCCTCGGATACCGCATTACCACCTCAGGTGTGGAGAAGGAGGGAGATCGCATTTCAGCCGTGCGTAATTGGCCGACTCCAACCACGGTAAAGGAGGTGCAGCGGTTAATTGGCTTTGCCAACTACTATCGGAGGTTTATCCAGGGCTTTGGCAAGGTCGCAGCTCCCATCACCTCTCTGTTGAAGGGTGGGCCGTCCCGGATCCGCTGGTCTGCTGAGGCTGACAGGGCCTTCAGTAACCTGAGGGTTCTGTTCACCTCGGCCCCAGTACTGGCCCATCCCGATCCATCACTACCGTTCGTAGTGGAGGTGGATGCGTCCGAGGTAGGATAAGGCGCTGTCCTATCTCAACGATCGGGCATGCCACCCAAGCTCCGCACCTGTGCCTTCTTCTCCAAGAAGCTCAACCCGGCAGAGCAGAACTACGACGTTGGTGATCGGGAGCTGTTGGCAGTTGTCCGAGCCCTGACCGTGTGGAGGCACTGGCTCGAGGGGGCGAAACACCCTTTCCTCGTCTGGACGAACCACTGTAACCTGGAGTACATCCGGGCAGCGAGGAGGTTGAACCATCGCCAGGCCAGGTGGGCCCTATTCTTCACCTGGTTTGATTTTACACTGTCTTACATCCTGGGTACGAAGAACGTGAAGGCAGACGCACTGTCACGGCTGTACGACACAGAGGAGAGGCCCATAGACAACACCCCCATACTCCCGGCCTCGCATTGTGGCGCCGGTAGTGTGGGCGATGGACGCGGACATAGAGCGGGCGTTACACACAGAGCCATCTCCACTTTAGTGCCCAGCTGGGCTGCAGTACGTGCCGTCTCTTGTCCGTGACCGTCTGATCTATTGGGCACACACGTCCCCCTTCTCTGGTCACCCAGGTATCGTCCATACAGTGCGCTGCCTGACCGGAAAGTACTGGTGGCCTACCTTGGCTAAGGGCGTGAGGGTGTATGTCTCCTCCTGCTCAGTGTGCGCCCAGAGTAAGGCACCTAGGCACCTCCCAGCGGGTAAGTTACAGCCCTTACCAGTTCCACAACGGCCATGGTCCCACCAGTGTATTGACTTTCTCACTGGTCTTCCCCTCTCTCAGGGTAACACCACCATCCTGGTCGTTGTGGACCGCTTTTCAAAGGCCTGCCGCCTCCTTCCTCTGCCCGGTCTCCCCACGGCCCTGCAGACTGCGGAGGCCCTGTTTACTTAAGTCTTCTGGAACTACGGAGTGCCAGAGGACATAGTGTCTGACCGGGGTCCCCAGTTTACATCCAGGGTCTGGAAGGCATTCATGGAACGTCTGGGGGTCTCGGTCAGCCTGACTTCTGGGTTTCACTCCTAGAATAATGGGCAGGTGGAACGGGTGAATCAGGATGTGGGTAGGTTCCTGCAGTCCTACTGCCAGGACCGGCCGGGGGAGTGGTCGGTGTTCTTGCCATGGGCAGAATATGCCTAGAACTCTCTCCGCCACTCCTCCACTAACCTATCGCCATTTCAATGTGTTTTAGGTTATCAGCCGGTTCTGGCACCGTGGCATCAGAGCCAGACCGAAACTCCTGTGGTGGATGACTGGTTTCGGCGCACAGAGGAGACGTGGAATGCAGCTCACGTCCACCTCCAGGGCGCTGTGCGTCGCCAGAAGGCCAACGCTGACCGCCACTGCAGTGAGGCCCCGATCTTGGTACCGGGTGATCGAGTCTGGCTCTCGACCCAGAATATTCCCCTCCACCTGCCCTGCTGGAAGCTGAGCCCGTGGTTTGTGGAGCCGTTCAAAGTCCTGAGGAGGATAAACGAGGTTACATATAGGTTATTACTCCCTCCAGATTACCGTATTAACCCCTCTTTCCATGTGTCTCTCCTCAGGCCAGTGGTGGCTGGTCCGCTCCAGGAGTCTGAGGTGCGGGAGGTTCCTCTACCCCCTCTGGACATCGAGGGGGCCCCGGCGTACTCCGCCTGTTCCATCCTGGATTTGAGGCGTCGGGTGGGGGGCCTTCAGTACCTCGTGGAGTGGGAGGGGCACGGTCCGGAGGAGCGGTGCTGGGTTCCGGTAAGGGATATTCTCGATCCCATCCTATTGCGGGATTTCCACCGTCGCCATCCAGCTCGTCCTGCTCCGCATCCTCCTGGCCGTCCCCGAGGCCGGTGTTGGCACGCTGCTGGAGCTGCGCGTCAAGGTGGGGGGGGGTAGTGTCACGACTTCCTCCGAAGCTGCCTCCCCTCCTTGTTCGGGCAGGCTTCGGCGTTTGTCGTCACTGACCTTCTAGCCACTGCCGCTCCTCATCTCATCATTCCATTTGTTTTGTCTTGTTTATTACACACACCTGGTTCATATCCCCTCATCAGTACCTGTATAAGTGTTCCCTCTGCCCCCTTGTCTTTGTGTGTGATTGTTAATTGTGGAGGTTAGAGAAGCTCGGTGGAGCTCCTTGTATTTTGTATCGCCTGGATATTTCCCTGTGTGCCTTGTTGTTTCCAGTGCGCCTGTTTTGCGCACTGGAGTGTTTTGACGCATTACTGCGTAACTCTGTGTTTTCGGAATAAATCCTGTTATTCTGTGATTTACCCTCCTGCGCCTGACTCCTTCGAAATCACTCATCACATTGTTTTCTGTTTCGTTTCATAAAGAAACAAGCCCTTACCCTACTATAATGAAAGCTGGTTCAACAGCAATGCATCTGGTGTCTTTCTTATCATGGCCATGTATTAGCCAAGAGGTAGCCTATCCATAAAAGGTTTCTAAATGGTCTACTCGTGAGGCTTTTGCTGTCATTCTTTTGCTATATTCACAATTCACATAGGCCTACCTGCAGTGCATAGGCTACTGCATTCGGCTTGTATCCATCCCCATTTCCAAAGAACGCCTCTTGTCCGGTTACCAAAGATGCACTCCAATTAGCATATCTTGCTAATTGAGAACGTGCCTCACACATACAATACAATTTACAGGGGGCTTGTATTTTTGATTTGAGGAGAAGTGCAATACGTAAAGGCCTATAATCGTTTAAGCCAATTGCAATAATGTTGATTGACACTCCAAACATATTGAGCAAACACTGGATGTATTTATTTTTACTGTTGCTATTACTCATTACTGTAGCCCAGGGCTTTCCAACCCTGTTCCAGGAGAGCTACCGTCCTGTAGCTTTTCACTCCAACCCTAATCTAGCGCACCTGATTCTAATAATTAACTGGTTGATCAGCTGCATCATGTTAGTTACAACTGGGGTTGGAGAAAAAAACTACAGGAGGGTAGCTCTCCAGGAACAGGTTTGGAGAACCCTACTGTAGCCTATGCTATTTAATCAACTGCATCAATCCACAATGGACTAGGAAGAGAATATTCCACGCCCCCAGCCGAATTGGAGTTGATGACAACACAAAGACCGTCAACAACCTACAGAACTTGAGACAACGGCATGCTGTATTAAGCCATGAAACGCGTTGATTGGCCAGTGAGCGGCCAAGTCCTCATCACACGTATAATTTACCCAGCCCTTTCACGCCACCGCCAGCTATTGCGCTCATAATTCAAGCAGTAAAATTGCAAAAATATTTCTGACACACCCACCGACCTACAGTATAGCCCTACCGCCAGCGCTAAGATTTGCCATTGCATTAGGTTTGTTAAAATAGAGCCCTAGGACTTAAAGCTACAGTCTCTGATTCAAAAAACAACAAAACGGCTGCCCCACCCCTTGTTTTGGTAAATGGCTGTGGAAGGGGGCTGGAGTAATGTAACCACTCTCAAATGTATAAACTGAGCTATGGATGCAAGGACTGACTATCCATGAGATCAAAATGATAGTTTTAACCACGGTTTGAAGATACAATGTTTGTTTACAATTACATTGTGTACAAACAATGAAGTAAAACAAGCTTATATTTTGGTTTGTGATGGTGTGCATAGTTGAATTAAGCTCATCAAGCATTTATAAGGTATATTCTTCAAGAATCAATAAGTATATATAATTAATTTAAATGGATTTTACCAATCATAGATCGTCGCTTTAAAGGTCCATTGCAGCCATTTTTATCTCAATATCAAATCATTTCTGGATAACAATTAAGTACTGCGATTGTTTTCGATTAAAATGGTCAAAAAGAAACAAAAATAGCTTCTTATCAAAGAGCAATCTGTCAAGCAATAATTTTGCTTATTGGTCTATTAACTCATTTAGGGTAAGTGTACCTATTACGCCCACCAAAAGTTTAGACCTTTCTAACATATATTGCTCTTATTTTTGTAAGAAAAGTGGAGATCAAATTTAAGATTAATCTCTCATGTGAAGTTCCTAGAACTTGACTTGTTTATCTGAGAGTCGCTTCTACACCAAAGGTTTTTTGCAGCTTTGAAATTGGTCAGTAGTAGGAACTTAGACATAACTGTCAATAACATCTGATCGGCTTAGCATAAAACTGGTATGGATATAACAACCACATGAACTGGTTGAAACATTAAATAGCAGAACTTTTTTGTTTTTTATTTGAATCCAAAGATGGAAGTGGGCTTAATGGGTACGTGGGCTGAATATGTACGCTTACCCTACCGCATGGTGATGTCACCATTGAAGGCCAAAACTCCCTCCCACCATAACAGGCTCAAATTTCAGGCGTTCTTTTCAAACAGCTCTTACACTAAAATATAATTATCATAGTTTTCATAATTTCACAGTATTATTCCAACCTTCAAAGTGTTTAAATATACACTGAACAAAAATATAACACAACATGCAACAATTTAAAAGATTTTACTGAGTTAAAGTTCATATAAGGAAATCAGTAAATGTAAATAAATAAATTAGGCCCTAATCTATGGATTTCACATGACTGGGAATAGAGATATGCATCTGTTGGTCATAGATACCTTTTTTTTTATGTAGGGGCGTGGATCAGAAGACCAGTCAGTATCTGGTATGACCACCATTTGCCTCATGCAGCACAACACATATCCTTCACATAGAGATAATCAGGCTGTTGATTGTGGCCTGTGGAATGACGTCCCCACTCCTCTTCAATGGCTGTGCAAAGTTGCTGGTGAGGAAGACCCTGGTGAGGATGACGAGCATGCAGATGAGCTTCCCTGAGACGGTTTTTGACAGTTTGTGCAGAAAGTCTTCAAATGTGCAAACCCACAGTTTCATCAGCTGTCCGGGTGGCTGGTTTCAGACGATCCCGCAGGTGAAGAAGCCGGATGTGGAGGTCCTTGGGTGACGTGGTTACACCGGTTGGACATAATGCCAAATTCTCTAAAATGACGTTGGAGGCAGCTTATGGTAGAGAAATGAACATTACATTATTTGGCAACAGCTCTGGTGGACATTCCTGCAGTCAGCATGCCAATTGCACACTCCCTCAAAACTTGAGACATCTGTGGCATTGTGTTGTGTGACAAAACTGCACATTTTAGAGTGGCCTTTTATTGTCCCCAGCACAAGGTGCACCTGTGTAATGATCATGCTGTTTAATCAGCTTCTTGATATGCCACACCTGTCAGGTGAATGGATTAATTTGGCAAAGGAGAAATGCTCACTAACAGGGATGTAAACAAATTTGTGCACAAACTTTGAGAGAAATAAGCTTTTTATGCGTCTAGAAAATTGCTGGAATCTTTTATTTCAGCTCATGAAACATGGGACCAACACTTGACATGTTGCGTTTATATTTTTGTTCAATATATATAAAACACAGGAAAATTACATTTTTGACTGCACTGGGCCTTTAAGAGGTGTGTTGCTTACATATCCGAAGGGGGCGGTGAAGAGGAGCAACAGTCCAGTCACCATCAGCACCATCATGAGAGAGAAGAGAAGACCTTGACACGACGTAAAATCAACCTGGCACACAAGGGCGGTGAAAAACAATGTCAAGACAACACCGAGAAAACCAGAGCCACGTTCAGTAGGCAAACATTGTTGAATGTTGCAAATAGGAATGCCATGAATAACTCAAAATGAGTTATTATTCTACATGTCAGGGAGGCCTGTTAGTGTTACATAACATGCAGTCGCTACTGAAAGTCTACACAGCCCTTGCACAGTCTTCACATTTTGATGCCTTAAAATGAACCCTTTACACTCGTGGAAATTGGCCTATATGGATAGAGCTAAATTGAAATGTTTCTTACAGAATAAATATGGAAGGCATGGTAGCAATTAAAAGGGAATAATTTGGAGATTATGGGAAAATTATTAGACTAAAGGTGTGGTCCTCTGTAGCTCGGCTGGTAGAGCACGGCGCTTGTAACGCCAAGGTAGTGGGTTCGATCCCCGGGACCACCCATACACAAAAAAAAGTCGCTTTGGATATAAGCGTCTGCTAAATGGCATATTATTATAAGGACACAACAGTTCACCTGACACAAGACTGAATTCAAACATTACACTGTTGGTTTTATGTGCATTTGACATTTACTGTACTTTTCGCCGCATTTGTTGATAACGAAATCTGAAAATACTCTGGAAACATTCAGTAACATGATAAGAATATTGTTGGAAATTTGGGGGTAGGTGCAACATTAGACAAAGAAATGACAAGGGTTTGAGTGAGAGGACTAACTGGTGTCTCCAAGTGGCCACACACCTCTCCAAAGTGATTTCCATGCACTTTTATGACTCAAACAAGAGTCTTCAACTATAAGGTGCTTTTTTTTAGCTCTCCTAGATGTGTCGTTGAGGAAGTAGAGCAAGCACACTTGTAGTTGTTTTGCTTGGATCACAGCCCTGCATCCCCGCTATCACACAATTACTGTTGTTGTTTCAGAGGAAGGCCCTAAAAATTGTCAAAGACTCCAGCCACCCTAGTCATAGACTGTTCTCTCTGCTACCGCATGGCAAGCGGTACCAGAGCGCCAAGTCTACGTCCAAGAGGCTTCTAAACAGCTTCTACCCCCAAGCCATAAGACTCCTGAACATCTAATCCAGACTCCTGAACATCTAATCCAGACTCCTGAACATCTAATCCAGACTCCTGAACATCTAATCCAGACTCCTGAACATCTAATCCAGTACCCAGACTATTTGCTGCTACTCTCTGTTTATTATCTATGCATAGTCACTTCGGGACCGGTACCCCCTGTATATAGCCTTGCTATTGTTATTTTACTGCTGCTCTTTAATTATTAGTTACTTTTATATGGGGGTGTATTCTTTCTTAAAACTGCTTAAGGGCTTGTAAGTAAGCACTTCACTGTAAGGTCTACAACTGTTGTATTCGGCGCATGTGACAAATACAATTTCATTTGATTTGTTTACACAATCCAAAAATGGTCCATTATAAATTGCAATCTGGGTCAGGTGGGCATCATTTTAAAGCTTGTTCTATTGCTGACTAGCTAAATTATAAAATACAATCTTACAGTGTTAGGCTTTCACAAGGCAATTCAGAGAAACAGATCGTAATTTTGGTGCGCATAGAACGGAATCATGAGTGCATTCAGATGCGTGGTCCGCAGCAAATCTTCTTCACAATACAACAAAGATAGGCTCATTCTGTTCAATACAACCCTGGGTATAACGCCATGTCAACTTGTAACTGTACGTCAAACATAGTGATCATAAACGTTGACACTGTATATGACATGAGTTTTATGATATGGAAATGTGAAGTGTACATTTGGACTCACAGGTGTTTGGCTTGCTTGTATGACATCAAAGTGGTATTTATTATAATCCTCTATGTCTCATCTTTCAAAATACATTGAGTCTTCTTAATGTACTGTACAACACTTCCCTCACTCAGACAACAAAACACTTGCAAAAGTTGGCCAATTAGCGGGAGGGATGGGGGCTACTTCTTGTAGTGTGCAGTGCATAAGTTCAGAACGGACATCAGTCAAAACCCATTTAGAGCTGTGAAGTGGAGACCATGAGCTCTGACGTCATGTATAGCATGTTACTGTACAGTCACTGTGTTCCAATTTAAGCACTTATCAGTGTCCAAATCTGCCATTTTCAACCCGTACGAATGTAAAGGGTTAAATCTCAAATCTGTGAAGGGTTAAATTTCTCCTATCGATCTACATAACCTACTCCACATTTCTAAAGTGTAAGAAAAAATATACAACATTTTCCAAATTACTAAGAATTACAAAATGAGGTTGTATTGATTGTGTATGTCTTCACACCCCAGAGTTAATACTTGGTGGAAGCACCTTTGGCAGCCATTACAGCTGTGAATAATTTTTTATATGATTCTATCAACCTTGCACAACTCTCAGTGCAACATATATCCATTGTTTTTGTCAAAAATGCTCAAGCTCAGTAAATGTGGCTTGGAATCATTGATGGACAGCAATATTCAAACCTTACATCTGATTTTTAAACAGATTTAAGTCAGGATGGAGGCTGGACCATTCAGGAACCCCCAACACCTCTTGGAAAGCCATTCTGGTGTGACTTTGGCATTACAATTTGTGTAATTGTCCCGCAGAAAAATACAACTCTATCCCAGGGTTATGTTTTCAGAAGACTGAGGTGGGTTTTTCTCTAATATTTTACCTGGGCTATGCTCCTTTCAGTCCCCGCTGATGACAAGCATACCCATAACATGATGCTGCCCCCACAATACTTAAAATATAAAGGGATCAACAACATTGCATTCACTCCACATCACTGGCATGTATGACAAAGTTAAAAGAAGTAAGCCTGTGTTAAAAAATCCATTCCAAATCATCCATTATGTTTGCAACAAGGCCTTTAAGTAATACAACATGGAAAATACATGACATTTTTGGCCTAAATTAAAAACGACAGGTTTGGGTCAAATCCAATACAAAACAACACATAGTGAAACCCTCTGTATTTTCAAGTATTGTGGTGGTAGCATCATGTTATGGGTATGCTTGTCACCTGAAGGGACTGGGGAGTTTGTCAGGATCAAAATAAATATGAAAGGAGCACACTCCAGGTAAAAAGGAAAAGCTGCCTCAGTGTTCTGAAAACCCAACCCTGGGATATATTGTTTAGCGAGACAATTACAATTATTTTTTTCCAAAGACAAACCAGAACTGCTTTCCAAGAGGTGTTGAGTGTTTCTGAGAGAGCATGACCTTCCATGCCAGGATTTACAGATCCTGTAATTGACAGCGCCCCCTTTCTAACCATCACAGAACAAACTGCTCTTCTCCACCATCCTTTTACGACTCTGAATGCCTTGCTGGTTGTCAGGAGACAGTCAGCAGACCCCTTTTACGACTCACATGTATTAAGCGGGGAAGGTCGTCAGAGACCTTGGGCGACAGAGTTGTGCTTTAACAAAGGAACTGTTATTCCCTCACTCTCCTTAACGAAGAGGGAACGGCGCCAAGAGAGCTAAAGGACAATTAAACACGTTTTCTGTTGATATTGTTGATATTACCTGTTGATATAACCTGAATATACATTGTGATACTTTTCCTCTCTTTTTCCCACATTATTAAAAGGTATAATGTGGATTTTGCTGTAACATAAAATGTCTGGGTTTCATCATGGTCATATTTGTACTCCACAGATTACATAATTCATCCAAGAGATTTTTTTTATTCAAAACATATTTTAACATTCTGTGAACACCTATGAGCAAGTCTTAGGTTTATCTCAAATGAGCATTAAATGTGTTTCGCTCCCCGGATCAACGGGGCGGTCCCAATGACATTGTCCGGCCGTTAGAGCCCGCCTTCTCTGAGTCTACCTATAAATTAGAGGACTTACTAAACAGAAATGAGATCAGATCTTCGTGAGGTGTAGGCCAAGCCTTGAAAGGTTCAATAAACCATCTCCTTAGAAACCAACACATTGCTGCAAGAAACCTATGCAACTTTGACTTGCACCATCCTACTCAAACAGAAGAATCACCTGAGATGAACCTGCATCTCTGCTAACTCACGATGGACCGCTGAGTCTTTATCTCTCCCAAGAGGGGACCCAAAGATTCTATTGCACCCCAGTGCCTTAACAAACGTTATCTTGTTGGACTGAATGAACTGAGAGAGCGAAAGAGCCTATGCTTGAGCTCCGACAAGGGCCTTCTTCGACCGAAACTCCAACGCCAGGACCCCGAACCAACCCTTTTCCCTGTGTACCACTCCGTCATAACGGAAACTCAACTGAACCAGACGACACTCAAATTCACATAAATACCTCATTGCATTGAATTTCCCTTTTGTGTGACACTGTGTCTGTGTAAAAGTGGTGGCAGTAACTGATTATTGTAAGACTGTTAGTATTAAATTACATATCATGATTAATACTGTCGCTGCATTGTCCACGTTCGGATGCGAACTGATAGCCTAGCCCACTGTCAACTCCTGGTGAATGAACCTATAATTTCACGGCTGTGAAGTGTGTGTGGCCTCTCATATTTCCCTCTCAATCGCTAAAACCATCTTGTCCTCAAAAGTCTTGTGAATATATATACTGTTGCATTTGCTGAGTTCAAGTATGAAAGTTCATGTCAATCGACCTGTGAAGAGTCTCACCTCAATAACTGAGTTGAATCCTGTTAGCCTATACCCTGCCTTACTCTGTTAAGTACCTCATTACCTCAATTTATTTAGTCTAGTAAATACAACCTTAAAAATGAATCTGTGACCTTGAGTTCATTTACAAGTGATTGGGTCCTTAAAGTTTTCGAGCTCAACGACTTTCAGAACAAGAATATAGTAACTGACTGTTGATTAAGACTATTGCTGATATAGGATTGGTATAACGGTTAATGATAACTACGGATAGAGTTAATTCGAGGAATCTCTATATTTAAAAAAAACTGAATGGTGCCCCTCCTTTGATTAATTTGGATAGGATAACCTAATAAATTAGGTACATTAATTTTTCCAGTAATTAATCAGTAAATTATCTGGAATATCCATAGCCAAAGTCACAACACTGGTAACGAATGAGGGAACAATGAATGGCTCCAAATGCAGGCAAATCCTAGATTAGAACCTGCTTCAGAGTGCAAACAACATTTACGTTCCAACAGGACAATGACCTCAAGCATAAAGCCAAAGCAACGCTGCAATGGCTACAGAACATGAATGTGGAAGTCCTTGAGTGGCCCAGCCAAAGCCCAGACTTGAATCCCATTGAAAAATCAGTGGAAAGACTTGAAGATTGCTGTTCACAGCCACTCCCCATCTAACTAAACAGAGCTTGAGAAAATCTGCAAGGAAGAATGGGAGAAAATCCCCAAATCCAGATGTGCAAAGCTGATACAGATATACCCAAGACGACTCGAAGCTGTTATCGCAACCAAAGGTGCTTCTACAAAGTATTGACTCAAGGGTGTGAATACTTATGTAAATTACAGTGCATTCCGAAAGTATTCAGACCCATTGACTTTTTCCACATGTTGTTACGTTACAGCCCTATCCTAAAATGGGATTTAAAAAATAATAATCCCCTCATCAATCTATACACAATACCCCATAATGACAAAGCGAAAACAGGTTTTTATACATTTTTGCAAATGTATTACAAATAAAAAGTAGAAATACCTTATTTACATAAGTATTCAGACCCTTTCATATGAGACTCAAAATTCAGCTCAGGTGCATTCTGTTTCCATTGATCATCCTTGAGATGTTTCTACAACTTGATTGGAGTCCACCTGAGGTAAATTCAATTGATAGGACATGATTTGGAAAGGCACACACCTGTCTATGTAAGGTCCCACAGTTGACAGTGCATGTCAGAGCAAGAACCAAGCCATGAAGTCGAACGAATTGTCCATAGAGCTCTGAGACAGGATTGTGTCGAGGCACAGATATGGGGAAGGTTACCAAAAAAAATTCTGCAGCATTGAAGGTCCCCAAGAACACAGTGGCGCTGATTCTTAAATGGAAGAAGTTTGCAACCACCAAGACTCTTCCTAGAGCTGGCCGCTCGGCCAAACTGAGCAATCAGGGGAGAAGGGTCTTGGTCAGGGAGGTGAGTGTCACTCTGACAGAGTTCCTCTGTGGAGATGGGAGAACCTTCCAGAAGAACAACCATCTCTGAAGCACTCCACCAATCAGGCCTTTATGGTAGAGTGGCCAGACGGAAGCCACTCCTCAGTAAAAGGCACATGACAGCCCGCTTGGAGTTTGCCAAATGGCACCTAAAGGACTCTCAGACCATGAGAAACAAGATTCTCTGGTCTGATGAAACCAAGATTGAACTCTTTGGCCTGAATGCCAAGTGTCACGTCTGAAGGAAACCTGGTACCATTCCTACGGTGAAGCATGGTGGTGGCAGCATCATGCTGTGGGGATGTTTTTCAGCGGGAGGGACTGGGAGTGTGTTGTAGGTGTGGAGTAGGTTGTGTAGATCTTGGGTAAACATGCAATTGAATCCTTTTTAGATAAAGTTTGAAGGCAGCAAAATGTAAAGACTGTGCAAGTGTGTAGACTCACTAGGCACTGTATTTCTATCTGAACCTTCTGCCCTGCTGAACGTGCCACATGACGTCAAATCAACCTAGCTAAATGTGACCAACCGGCTCAATTCGGTTTTATTTAGCAACATGTAAAATTGTGTTTTTTACATTGGATAAAAGTAGAGACTGAGCTAGAAAATGGTATATCATACACTACAGTTGAGGAACAATGGGAAAATAATTCTGCTTTGAAAGTTGATAAACTTGTAACCTCACTTTTGAGAAAATGGCCTTTGAATGTTTTGGTACACCTACTGGAGAGCTCTTCTTTGTCTACACCCATTCAGCATTGTTCACACCCTCTTAAGCTTTAGCCCCACCCATCTCTTTAAGGGTTGATCCGAGCGTTCTATCTAAACAACAGCTGTCAAGCACCCAAGCTAACTGGCTAACGTTGGCTAGCTTGCTAGCTACTTCCAGACACAAATGAGAGCACAGCTCACTCTGACCATTTTACTCGCCCTAGCAGAGCTGGTTAGGCTGTTTTTATGTTATCTAGAGCGTTGGTGACTGCAACTGTGCTGCTGGCAACAATTTAATTACGCTTTTTTGCCAACGTTTACTGACACCGGCCATATTCAACGGGTGTTGAGGATTCGTAAATTCATCAGTTATTCTGCCCTCTGGCACACAGACGAGAGTGCTCTGAAATCGGAGTAGCCACAGCGAATTTACCAGCAACGTCTATCAACAATATTCTATTGAAATGGTTACTTGCATAGTGGAGTCTTTTGTTAAGACATGTAGCCAGCTAGCTAAACAATGAACCATAATCCCAACTCATGACGTTACTACCCTGCATGCATCTGCAGGTAGCTAACCAACCAGGTTCAATGTAGGCTATAACTAGCAAAGCAAATGGCTCTGAGATACGAATAATATTACTACACAGATCATACACGTAACGTTAGCTAGCGAGCCAGCCAGCTAACGTTAGCTAGCTAGCTAACAGTACACCTTAACTTGAAATGAAAATGACTTTCTGACAAAATTAGAAACATGTAATATCTGAAAATGTAGCTAGCTAGACTATCTTACCCGTGTACTATCTATGTCACGGATGCCATGGTTGCCCTTAGTTTGAAGATGAATCCGGAGACAGGTGTTTTCTCCATCTCCTTAGCTATCATACACTAATTCCACCGAGTTCAAAACTCGGTCCTCCAGAACGTGGAGAGCAACACTTATGCAGTTCTACTACGCCAAAAAACACATTTTGATTTTTTAAAAAGGTTTACGTTCAAATGGCTTGCCTGTGAAGTAGTGACGCGCGACATACGCCTAGTTTCCTGAAACTAGTCACAAATGATCAAAATGCCACTACTTGGACAAAACTTAATAATTTAACCTGACAACAGGCATACAGATTGTTCTGTTAGCTGTCTGCTTGTAAAAACTCACCTTGGTCTGGAAACAGAAGAGGGTGATGAACAGACACACCATGGCGGTGATGCCCACACACAACATCACCACTTTAGTGTTGTGGTAGCTATGGACACAGGGGAGGGATAACCAAGTTACTACTGCTCTGTATGACAATACCTTTCAGCAGACATCATTACCGTAGACATCACAAAATGGGACTGTCTACACTCACATATTTACACATGCACGCAAGCATGCACACACACACACACAATTTACCTGGCCAGCATGCCTGCCATGTAAGACATTGCCAAAGTCTGTATAAGTGAGGACAAAAATAGGATCACAAACACAACAAATTCACAGATCTAGTAAAGTTTTCACCTCATAATTTTGAGTACCACAATTTCAGTAAAATGTTTATCATTGCGGCACTAACTAAGCATACCACTAAATATCAAGCAGAAATAGCTTCATGGACACTTACAAATATCCCCAAGAGGATGAGGTTGGTGGGGTACTGTCGCCTGTAAAAAGCCAATGAGATATAGTGAGATAATTTTAGTATGAGCAGAGCACCAATTTAACAAACCTTACCACAAAACTTGATATTTTTTACAATTGAACAAATGTTGTGAAGCTTGCGTTCAATTGGCATTCTCTGTTGCATACAACAAGCTTCCATTCTACCTGTCACAAGGGGATTTAAGAAGAAATTGTCAACCCTTTTACAGTAAACCCTGTTACTTTATTTGGCACTTAAAGCTGCAATATGTAACTTTTTGGGCAACCCGACCAAATTCACATAGAAATTGAAGTTATTTCATTCCATTGAAAGCAAATCTAAGAAACGGTAGATCTGTTCTATGTGTGCTATTTCTATGCTTCCCAGTCTTAAGTTAATTTTTGAGTCTTTTAATTTTAGGTTTTGTACACCAGCTGAAAACACAATATTTTTGGTTATAGAAAATATATTTCACAGCGGTTTAGATGGTACAATGACTCTACACTATAGTTGTTTTGTCACATAAACTGAAATTAGGCAAACTATTAGAATTTTAGCAACCAGGAAATGGCGGAGCAATTTCTGCATAGTGCATCGTTAAAGGAAAAACTATATTTTTGAAATGTTTTCCATTAGTCCACTGTTGATACAGTCCCAAAATGTTTTTCATGTCAGCAGTCAAGTTTTCAAGATATAGGAATTTCAAGAAGCAAAGTGTCACTTGCCACATATCATGATGATGCATTTTGCATCATCCTACTACACCGGCTCCGACGCTCATCGGATGTGGCAGGGCTTGCAAACTATTACGGACTACAAAGGGAAGCCCAGCCGCGAGCTGCCCAGTGACACAAGCCTACCAGACGAGCTAAATTACTTCTATGCACGCTTTGAGGCAAGCAAAAAACTCTAGACCACCTTTACTCCACACACAGAGATGCATACAAAGCTCTCCCTCTCCCTCCATTTGGCAAATCTGACCATAACTCTATCCTCCTGATTCCTGCTTATAAGCAGGAAGCACCAGTGACTCGGTTAATAAAAAAGTGGTCAGATGACGCAGATGCTAAGCTACAGGGCTGTTTTGCTAGCACAGACTGGAACATGTTCCGGGATTCTTCAGATAGCATTGAGGAGTACACCACATCAGTCACTGGCTTCATCAATAAGTGCATCGATGACGTCGTCCCCACAGTGACCGTAGTGGCAGGGCTTTAAAACTATTACAGACTACAAAGGGAAGCACAGCCGCGAGCTGCCCAGTGACACAAGCCTACCAGACGAGCCAAACCACTTCTATGCTCGCTTCAAGGCAAGCAACACTGAAGCATGCATGAGAGCACCAGCTGTTACAGACGACAGTGTGATCACGCTCGCCGTAGCCAATGTGAGTAAGACCTTTAAACAGGTCAACATTCACAAGACTGCAGGGCTAGACGGATTACCAGGACATGTACTCTGAGCATGCGCTGACCAACTGGCAAGTGTCTTCACTGACATTTTCAACCTGTCCTTGGCCGAGTCTGTCATACCTACATGTTTCAAGCAGACCACCATAGTCCCTGTGCCCAAGAACACCAAGGTAACCTGCCTAAATGACTACCGACCCGTAGCACTCACGTCTGTAGCCATGAAGTGCTCTGAAAGGCTGGTCATGGCTCACATCAACACCATCATCCCAGAAACCCTAGACCCACTCCAATTTGCATACCGCCCCAACAGATCCACAGATGACGCAATCTCTATTGCACTCAACACTGCAGCTCATACCCTACAGCTCAGCGTTCAACACCATAGTGCCCTCAAAGCTCATCACTAAGCTAAGGACCCTGGGACTAAACACCTCCCTCTGCAACTGGATCCTGGACTTCCTGACAGGCCGCCCCCAGGTGGTAAAGGTAGGCAACAACACATCTGCCACGCTGATCCTCAACACGGTGGCCCCTCAGGGGTGCATGCTCAGTCCCCTCCTGTACTCTGTTCACCCATGACTGTGTGGCCAAGCACGACTCCAATACCATCATTAAGTTTGCCAACGACAAAACGGTGGTAGGCCTGATCACTGACAACGATGAGACAGCCTATAGGGAGGAGGTCAGAGACCTGGAAGTGTGGTGCCAGGACAACAACCTCTCCCTCAACGTGATCAAGACAAAGGAGATGATCGTGGACTATAGGAAAAGGAAGGCCAAGCACGCCCCCATTCTCATCGACGGGGCTGTAGTGGAGCAGGGTGAGAGCTTCAAGTTCCTTGGTGTCCACATCACCAACAAGCTATCATGGTCCAAACACACCAAGACAGTCGTGAAGAGGGCACGACAACACATTTTCCCCCTCAGGAGATTGAAAAGATTTGGCATGGGTCCTCAGATCCTCAAAAAGTTCTACAAGTGCACCATCGAGAGCATCCTGACTGGTTGCATCAGCGCCTGATATGGCAACTGCTCGGCCTCCGACCGCAATGTGCTACAGAGGGTAGTGCGTACGGCCCAGTACATCACTGGGGCCAAGCTTCCTGCCATCCAGGACCTCTATACCAGGCAGCGTCAGAGGAAGGCCCTAAAAATTGCCAAAGGCTCCAGCCACCCTAGTCATAGACTGTTCTCTCTGCTACCGCACGGCAAGCGGTACCGAAGCGCCAAGTCTAGGTCCAAAAGGCTTCTTAACAGCTTCTACCACCAAGCCATAAGACTGCTGAACAGCTAATCAAATGGCTACCCAGACTATTTGCATTGACCGTCCCCCCTTTTTTTACGCTGCTGCTACTCGCTGTTTATTATCTATTATCTATGCATAGTCACTTTACCCCTACCTACATGTACATATTACCTCAATTACCTTGACTAACCTGTACCCCCGCACATTGACTCGGTACCGGTACCCCCTGTATATAGCCTCGTTGTTGTTATTTTATTGTTGCTCTTTTATTTTTACTTTAGTTTATTTAGTAAATATTTTTCTTAACTCTTATTTTTCATAAAACTGCATTGTTGGTTAAGGGCTTGTAAGTAAGCATTTAACGGTAAGGTCTACACCTGTTGTATTCGGCGCATGTGACAAATAACATTTGATTTGATATCTTTTCCATAACCTAAAATATTGTATTTTCAGCTGTTTGAAGCTGGTGTACAAAACCGAAAATAGAAATAGCGTATATAGAACAGATATACTGCTTCTTAGACTTGCTTTCAATGAGAATGACAGACATTTCTATGTGAATGTTGTCGGGTCGCCCCAAAAGTTACATATTGCAGCTTTAATAGGCACTTACTATTGTCTTCTTTTTTAATTTAACCACTTGAGATGGGAAAATGTTTTTTATGAAGTTGAACATGTACTCTATTACAGAATGTTAAAATTTGGTGAAATCTTTTTTATTTTATTTTATTTACCAAGTTACACATTTGAGAAAAAGGCACCAAATTGATGGAATGACCCAAATACTGTCTTCAGTGAATAAAAAATGGATATTAAATGGTACAAAATGTCAAGTGCCTTGACCTTTTAGTTATGAAAGTAGGAATTGGGAATGATTGAAGGAAGACCAATCAAATGTAAGAAAAAAGTGTTGCCTGAAGAGTTGGCTTCTTACCGGGCACTTGTGCTGCACACTAGCACAAGATATGTCCCCATGAAGGTGATGCTGGAATAAGAACCATTATGTGGTCACCAGTTATGACAGGTAGCTCAGAGTGCCATATCAGTGCACCTAAAAAAAATCTAAGTTAAAGAATAGGACAAAATCAAATGAAACTATATTTAAAGTGCATTTAAAGTTTGATTTGATTTAGTCCTATTATTTAACTTAGATTTTTGGTTGAGATGGAGACGTGAATCCAACATAGCAATTATTAGACAAATTGGAATTAAAGCCAGACTAATTCAATGGCACAGATGGATGTCCTTTAAATGTTGATATTTGGTTGTGTTGTCAACCAAGCACAATTCAATATTACTTTTGTAATATAGTAAATAGCCAAGAATGAAGTCTATCTTACAAAATAATGTAACATAGAAAATAATGTAACATACAACTTTAAAATGAGTAGCACCTCCATGGTCACAATTTGAGGTTAGTGTAACTATACAATCCTTGTTATTGTCACGTTCGTTGAGTACAGGATTGGACCAAGGAGCAGCGTGGAATGCATACATGTTTATTTATTAAGTAAACACACGACAAAACAACAAAAGCAACGTAACGTCAAGCTCACAATGGCCACACACACACACACACACACACACACACACACACACACACACAGATACTCACACCTGACCAAACCAACTAGCGAACTCTATGTCAGGGCGTGACAGTTATATAATCATTTTAGGCGTGTATGTTCAAGATAGCATACATAGGTCGTCGCAGGTCTGTGGAGATCTTCACAATTGCTGTGATAATCTGCGCAGAATCTTAAACGGCATTGATCATTGCACCATGTACTTTTATGTAATCTTAACTACAATCCAGGTCATTTGGTTCTGCTATTAGATGAAGCACAGTAATAACACATTAATCTGTTGTATAAATAAACTAAAGATCTGACATTGTATTCCCATTTGAACTTCGCTGCACTTTTAAATGGTTGAAAGCGCAGTGATAGACATCTGGGTGACATCGTAATTTGGTTGTGCTTTTATATGGTTGAAGGTATAGTGATAACACATTGGAAATTCAACTAACTTTTGGCTGTCTTTTTGAGTGGGTGAATATAAATTGTAATCTCATTTATCAACGTCGCAACCAAATATTACCTGAGTATCCAGGTTGAAATGACGTAGTGTTCTCAGTAGGTTAAGTCTTATGACACATTTCTTTTACCAGTTTGGCATTAGTAAATAGCACATAGAGTAAGAGATAGAATACTCACTATGAGGCAAGGTAGAGGATTCGGTTGTACTGCACAAACTGCTGGACTGGTTCACTGTAAATTTGAGTGACAATTCATGAGTTTGGACATCTAATGAGAGGATGGGCAACCATTTTTCACTTTATCATCTTTATCTGACAATCCAGTATATACAGTTGAAGTCGGAAGTTTACATACACCTTAGCCAAATAGATTAAAAAACTCAGTTTTTCACAATTCCTGACATTTAATCCTAGTACAAATTGGTCAGTTAGGATCACCACTTTATTTTAAGAATGTGAAATGTCAGAATAATAGTAGAGAGAATGATTTATTTCAGCTTTTATTTATTTCAACACATTCCAAGTGGGTCAGAAGTTTACATACACTCAATTAGTATTTGGTAGCATTGCCTTTAAATTGTTTAACTTGGGTCAAATGTTTCGGGTAGCCTTCCACAAGCTTCCCACAATAAGTTGGGTGAATTTTGGCCCATTCCTCCTGACAGAGCTGGTGTAATTGAGTCAGGTTTGTAGGCCTCCTTGCTCGCACACGCATTTTCAGTTCTGCCCACACATTTTCTATAGGATTGAGGTCAGGGCTTTGTGATGGCCACTCCAATACCTTGACTTTGTTGTCCTTAAGCCATTTTTCCACAACTTTGGAAGTACAGTGAGGGAAAAAAGTATTTGATCCCCTGCTGATTTTGTACGTTTGCCCACTGACAAAGAAATGATCAGTCTATAATTTTAATGTTAGGTTTATTTGAACAGTGAGAGACAGAATAACAACAAAAAAATCCAGAAAAACGCATGTCAAAAATGTTAAAAATGGATTTGCATTTTAATGAGGGAAATAAGTATTTGACCCCCTCTCAATCAGAAAGATTTCTGGCTTCACTACGCCGTGAAAGACTAAAATCCTGCAGCGCCCGCAAGGTCCCCCTGCTCAAGAAAGCACATATACATGCCCGTCTGAAGTTTGCCAATGAACATCTGAATGATTCAGAGGAGAACTGGGTGAAAGTGTTGTGGTCAGATGAGACCAAAATGGAGCTCTTTGGCATCAACTCAACTCGCCGTGTTTGGAGGAGGAGGAATGCTGCCTATGACCCCAAGAACACCATCTCCACCGTCAAACATGGAGGTGGAAACATTATGCTTTGGGGGTGTTTTTCTGCTAAGGGGACAGGACAACTTCACCGCATCAAAGGGACGATGGACGGGGCCATGTACCGTCAAATCTTTGGTGAGAACTTCCTTCCCTCAGCCAGGGCATTGAAAATGGGTCGTGGATGGGTATTCCAGCATGACAATGACCCAAAATACACGGCCAAGGCAACAAAGGAGTGGCTCAAGAAGAAGCACATTAAGGTCCTGGAGTGGCCTAGCCAGTCTCCAGACCTTAATCCCATAGAAAATCTGTGGAGGGAGCTGAAGGTTCGAGTTGCCACACGTCAGCCTCGAAACCTTAATGACTTGGAGAAGATCTGCAAAGAGGAGTGGGACAAAATCCCTCCTGAGATGTGTGCAAACCTGCGGGCCAACTACAAGAAACGTCTGACCTCTGTGATTGCCAACAAGGGTTTTGCCACCAAGTACTAAGTCATGTTTTGCAGAGGGGTCAAATACTTATTTCTGTCATTAAAATGCAAATCAATTTATAACATTTTTTAAATGGGTTTTTCTGGATTTTTTTGTTGTTATTCTGTCTCTCACTGTTCAAATAAACCTACCATAAAAATTATAGACTGATCATTTCTTTGTCAGTGGGCAAAAGTACAAAATCAGCAGGGGATCAAATACTTTTTTCCCTCACTGTATGCTTGGGGTCATTGTCCATTTGGAAGACCCATTTGCGACCAAGCTTTAACTTCCTAACTGATGTCTTGAGATGTTGCTTCAGTATATCCACATAATTTCCCTTCCTCATGATGCCATCTATTTTGTGAAGTGCACCGGTCCCTCCTGCAGCATGATGCTGCCACCCCCGTGCTTCACGGTTGGGATTGTGTTCTTCGGCTTGCAAATACACCCTTTTTCCTCCAAACATAATGATGATCATTATGGCCAAACAGTTATATTTTTGTTTCATCAGACCAGAGGACATTTCTCCAAAAAGTACAATCTTTGTCCCCATGTGCAGTTGCAAACCGTAGTCTGGCTTTTTTATGGCGGTTTTGGAGCAGTGGCTTCTTCCTTGCTGAGTGGCCTTTCAGGTTATGTCGATATAGGACTCGTTTTACTGTGGATATAGATACTTTTGTACCTGTTTCCTCCAGCATCTTCACAAGGTCCTTTGCTGTTGTTCTGGGATTGATTTGCACTTTTCGCACCAAAGTACATTAATCTCTAGGAGACAGAACGCGTCTCCTTCCTGAGCGGTATGACGGCTGCGTGGTCCCATGGTGTTTATACTTGCGTACTATTGTTTGTACAGATGAACGTGGTACCTTCAGGCGTTTGGAAATTGCTCCCAAGGATGAACCAGACTTATGGAGGTCTAAAATAAAATTCTGAGGTCTTGGCTGATTTCTTTTGATTTTCCTATGATGTCAAGCAAAGCAAAGTTTGAAGGTTGGCCTTGAAATACACCCACAGGTACACCTCCAATTTACTCAAATTATGTCAATTAGCCTATCAGAAGCTTCTAAAGCCAGACATCATTTTCTGGAATTTTCCAAGCTGTTTAAAGGCACAGTCAACTTAGTGTATGTAAACTTCTGACCCACTGGAATTGTGATACAGTGAATTATAAGTGAAATAATCTGTCTGTAAACAATTGTTGGAAAAATTACTTGCATGCACATGCACAAAGTAGATGTCCTAACCGACTTGCCATAACTATAGTTTGTTAACAAGAAATTAGTGGAGTGGTTGAAAAACAAGTTTTAATGACTCCAACCTAAGTGTATGTACACTTCCGACTTCAACTGTAATAACTGTGGAGAATACCTTTTTTATTACAATATGGAGACAGCTTTTTCTAACTAAGCGTTTGTAACAAGGGCAAAGTTTGCACCCGTTGAGGTGTTTGTTGTTTGTCATTCAGAAAATAACCAGTTTGCAAGTGCAAAAACGCTTATTAAATTGGGCCCTCAACTGTTTTCTGGAGTGTGGTTTCATGACAGTGGACCTCACCAAAATGTGAAGAGTGCCACGATACCAAAGGTCACCAATAGCTGGATCATGAGGATAGTGAACACCTGAGGATAGGAATAGGATGTGTTAGATAGCCTCTCACAACATCCTAGCTGAGAGGACTAGACACTACTAAGACAGAAGACACTATAGGGCTTCTCACACTACTGAGACCAATCGAATCGAGCTGAGCCAAACCAAGCTGCACTGAGCTGGCCTGGTTACGCATCCACCGTAGTTGCTGAAGAAGATAATGTAAAAGTGACAGCACAGTTTGGTTTGGGTCAGCAGGATAGTATAGTGTGAAAAATGATTTATCTTCTATATATCCCCGTGTAGCTCAGTTGGTAGAGCATGGCGCTTGCAACGCCAGGGTTGTGAGTTCGATTCCCACGGGGGGCCAGTATGAAAATGTATGCACTCACTAACTGTAAGTCGCTCTGGATAAGAGCGTCTGCTAAATGACTAAAAATGTAAATCTACCAGATAAGATTAATCTACGTTTCAATGGTTACGTCTAGTGCTGTACTGATGAAATATCACTCACTGTGAGCACATGCTTTCAAGTTCTGAAGGTAGTCTTTTGACAGTTAAAAACAATAGGACAGTGTTAAATGAGGATAGTTGAGAGGATTAGAGTTAAATGGAAACAAGACCAAATAAAGACAAATGGGTCATTCCATGTCAAATGAACACAAGAAAGTGGTTTATGACACCCACCATCTCAGATTTTTCTGAAATGGTGGCTGTCATGACTTGTTGATTTGACATGGAATGACCAATTGAAACAGGAAGCTGTTAAAACACTATATATTTTAACAACGACAAACAGAGTGCTAGTATGGGTCCCTTTTAGAAAAAGACTATCCACAAAGGTAAATATTATCGACACTCACTGTGGCCATTCAAAAAGGGCACAGTGAAATGTGAAATGGCCTAGTTCAGGCAGAACAACATTAAGACACAGTGCTGCTACACATTAGTGCCGGAAGCGGGAGGAAACTCCCATTATATCAAGCGCTGGGTGAAAATATAGGAAAGCAACACAGAGGTTTGGAAGAAAACACTAATAAAAAATGTATTCAGATTGATCCTAAGTGTTTAGCTATTCCATACCATTATTTATTTATTTTGTTGTACTTTTCCCTCCTTTTTCTCCCCAATTTCTTGATATCCAATTGGTAGTTACAGTCTTGTCCCATTGCTGCAACTCCCGTATGGACACGGGAGAGGCGAAGGTCGAGAGCCATGCGTCCCCCGAAACATGACCCTGCCAAGCCGCACTGCTTCTTGACACACTGCTCGCTTAACCCGGAAGCCAGCCGCACCAATGTGTTGGAGGAAACACCGTACAACTGGTAACCGTGTCAGTGGGCATGCGCCCGGCCCGACACAAGTGTCGCTGGAGACCCTCCCCTAACGCCAGACCCTCCCCTAACCCGGACGACGCTGGGCCAATTGTGCGCCGCCTCATGGGTCTCCCGGTCGCGGCTGGCTGCGACACAGCCCGGGACCGAACCCGGATCTGTAGTGACGCACTGCATCGCCTTACACTGCTGCGCCACTCGGGAGATCAAAAGGCATAGTTTTCTGATCATTGTCTTATATCAGAAAAACCTGTACATTATAAAAATGATCAGTATTAGCATACAATAGAGAATTTCAACATGAACTGAACAAAGGGCAGACCTTCATCGCCACCTCTTGAATTTGTTGAGCCTTTGTCAATAAAAATGTCAAGAGTCAATAAAAAGATGTTGACAAAAGAAAAGGGCACTAGATAGAGCCTCTCACCTTGCGAATGAACATGCGTCGGATGTTCTTGTCCTCCCAGTTGCTACCGTTGAAGCTGTCGCTGGTGCTAGGGGCGGAGAAGGGAGAGGACATGTTGGAAGTGTAGGGGTTGGTGTAGCCCGGGCCTAACAGAGAGGGAGATCAAGAGAATTAAGGGAGAGATGACAACTTGTTGACTAGGTAACTAACGTGGCGCTCATGTCATTCAGAACAGAACATATAATTAATAATCAGGTCAGCACTTGATGTGAAAAAAGGAGAGAGTGAAAGGACAATACTCTTCAAGAGAGTCCAACATCGGGAGTTAGGGCAGTCACTCACTGAGTAGTCTCGCGTAGCCATACCTCCAAATCACGTTGTAGTTACGGCACTCCTTTGGAGGTCTGGAGAACTTTGTATTAGTCGAAATGGCTAGAATGGTCCGCTGGAAGCGGCTACATTTTGATTGGCCGTTACATTTCAAGAACCCTCCCTCACATGCCCGTAGAAGGGGTGCTGCGTTACGTGTTATGTTCATTACTGTTTTCCGACCAATCGAGTCGATGAAGGCATTACAGCTCTTCTCTGGTTGAACGCTCTACAAAAAAAATAGACATTATGGCGTGTCTACCTACAGGCTATGGTCAAAGTTTAGTGTATCAAGTGTGGCCGACAGTCTGCGATTTATTGAAATTGAAACACGGCATACATCAACATATTTTGATGGGGTTTTAATCCCAGTCATCCTCACGCACTGTTGGAGTGATTGGTTTGACGTGTTGCGAGGCGTCACTGATTTACACCGGGATTCCACCCCATTGTAGCTACTTTCTGCCATTGACTTCACCAGGCTTACCAATTAGGGAAGCCTGGCTCTCGACGAGGCTACTTACTGAGTAACCACAGCAGGTCTGTGTCAGTTAAATCAAATTTGATTTGTCACATGCCTCGTAAAACAACTAACAGTAAAATGTTTACTTTCGATTTGCTTTGTTTTGGAAATGCTTAGTTACGATCAACATGCAAGGCTAAGCTCTGATATGTGTCCATTAGACAGGATAAGGGAGTATATTTAAAGACCGGATATAATTAGTGTTGTCACGATACCAACATTTGACTAATGATACGATACCAGGCCAACTATCACGAGGCCAACTATCATGATACCGAGTAGTATCGGAATACCATGGGGGAAAAAATCAGTGGCCTAGTGTCCTGTTCGTCCCGTCCCCCGGATGCTTGTTCCCGTTTTCTAAACGTTCTGAGCATGTGCTACGCAAAACCCTGTCACTGAAATTTACACTTCTACTTAATACAACACATTGAATTTCACTTCACACTGTTCAGTGTTTAATAGAACACACACTGCTCTCAACTTTTAAAACGTTAGCCACCAAACAGAATTTAACGAGCACCAGAAATACATTGATTTTTGATATAGTTTAGGCTTACATTAGGCCTATATGAATCCTACCTTTTAAGCACATCTTATGTGTAGCATACCTTTTTACTTTCTTACTGTGCCAATCAAATTTGCCTAAACCTACTGTCAAGTTACCAGGTTAGCTAGCTAGGTAACATGACTGAACAAAGTTGTTTGTTATCAAACCAATAATTAGCGACCCGGGATTAGTTTAAAACGGCCCGCGACATGGTTTGTGAAATTATATAAAATGCGAGTGAATCCCGATAGAAAGAAAAAAAGGCATCTCTGGTAATATGGGTTTTAACCGTTTAAGCTAGAGACAAGCCATTTTCTTTGCTGTAAAGCTGCGAAACGGTGCTCCATTTTCCCTCTCTGGCACTCAGGGTCTGCATGACAGTGAACTTGCTAAATCTACTCAGACTGGCCTGTGCTCTTGGTTATAATAGGCGATGAAATTATACAATGTATCAACATTGCTCGGTCTGCACGTTGCTCCAATGTAACACATGTACCAATCTAACAACAGAAGACTCATCAGGGTCAGCATCCCCCCTCGCCATCACGGCTAAATTATATTTTAAAAACTGATGGAGGATAGATAGTAGGGGATGCGTCTGGCTGATTACTGCTGCCACACATGATATGCGCATGAAAGTGAAGTGGATATTATTGGACCTGCGCATTCAAGAGACTAGTGGCTGTTGCTTAAATTCAACTGAATTTATGAACAAAAATGCCCTTATAAAACAATTTAATAGGCTCCAGCAGGTTCTTTAGATCAGTAGGGCTGAAAAATGTGGTAGTATCATATGAAATGGTATTACATTATTCTAAAATGTTGGTATCATAAGTCTCATGACGGAAATGTAAATAGTCAACAGCAATTCAATTTCTATAGGATAAGGAGGTAGGCTATGTTGCCCCCCGACTCACTGGGACTGGGGTGTACGTAGGCCCATCTGGTGTGGATGGGCACCGGTGGAGGGGGCATGGGGGGCGGGTGGTCACTGTAGGGGGGTATTGCCACTATCACTCCCCCTAACGCCTGCTCCTTGTTCCCTGCCATGGATTCAGCGTAGCTGGGCGGGGCGGCCGGTAGACTCATGGCGAGGCAGTCTGTGTATGAGGAAAACGGCTGAGGAAGACAAAGGGAGTTAATAATTCAACTTGAAACTATCTTTTAGTTTCTTCTCAGATCTGAAGGAACCGGCTAGGCCTGAGCAATGTGGCAGAAACCAAACTCCCCATAGCCATTAGAAGGCTACACCTCTCCTGGCTGTCCCTTCAGAACTGAGCAATTCCACGGTAACAGAGTGACGCTAAGATTCACTTTTTCACTTTGAAATGTATACCAAGCAAAAACCATTGATTGCAAAGTTTAACAAACCATACACCTACAGTATCTACAGAAAGTATTCACACCCCTTTACTTTTTCCACATTTTGTTGTGTTACAGCCTGAATTCAAAATAGATTAAATATATTGTTTTTCTCTCACCCATCTACATCAATACCCAGTAATGACAAAGTGAAAACATGTTTTTAGAAATGTTCGCACATTTATTTAAAATGAAATACAGAAATATCTCATTTACATAAGTATTCACACCACAGGAGGCTGCTGAGGGGAGAACGGCTCATAATAATATCCGGAACGGCGCAAATGGAATGGAAACCATGTGTTTGATGTATTTGTTACCATTCCACTAATTCCGCTCCAGTCATTACCACGAGCCCGTTCTCCCCAATTAAGGTGCCACCAACCTCCTTTGATTCACACCCAAGTCAAGACATTGTAGAAGCACCTTTGGCAGCGATTACAGCTCTGAGTCTTTCCACACCTGGATTGTGCAACATTTGCCCATTATTCTTTTCAGATATCTTCAAGCTCGGTCAAATTGGTTGTTGATCATTGCTAGACAACCATTTTCAGGTATTGCCATAGATTTTCAAGTAGATTTAAGTCAAAACTGTAACTCGGTCACTCGGGAACATTCACTGTCTTCTTGGTAAGCAACTCCAGTGTATATTTGGCCTTGTGTTTTAGGTTATTTTCCTGCTGAAAGGTGAATTAATCATACTGAACCAGGTTTTCCTCTAGGATTTTGCTTGTGCTTAGTTTCATTCCGTTTCTTTTTTATCCTGAAAATCTACCCAGTCCTTAACGCTTACAAGCATACCCATAACATGATGCAGCCACCACTATGCTTGAAAATATGGAGAGTGGTACTCAGTAATGTGTTGTATTGGATTTGCCCCAAACATAACACTCTGTATTCAGGACAAGAAGTGAATTGGTTAGCTTTTTTTTTTTCAGTATTATTTTAGTGCCTTGTTGCAAACAGGATGCATGTTTTGGAATATTTTATTTCTGTGCAGGCTTCCTTCTTTTCACTCTGTCAATTAGGTTAGTATTGTGGAGTAACTACAATGTTGTTGATCCATCCTCAGTTTTCTCCTATCACAGCCATTAAACTCTGTAACCATTGGCCTCATGGTGAAATCCCTGAGTGGTTAACTTCCTCTCCAACAACTGAGTTAGGAAGGACACCTGTATCTTTGTAGTGACTGGGTGTATTGATACACCATACAAAGTGTAATTAATAGCTTCACCATGCTCAAAGGGATATTCAAGGTCTGCTTTTTTTTTTTTACCTATCTACCAATAGCTGCCCTTCTTTGTGAGTCATTGGAAAACCTCCCTGGTCTTTGTGGTTGACTCTGTGTTTGAAATTCACTCCTTGACTGAGGGACCTTACTGATAATTGTATGTGTGGGGTACAGAGATGAGATAGTCATTCAAAAATCATGTTAAACACTATTATTGCACACAGGGTGAGTCCATGCAACTTATTGTGAACTGTGAAGCACAGTTTTACTCCTGAATTTATTTAGGCTTGCCTTAACAAAGGGGTTGAATACTTATTGACGCAAGACATTTCAGCTTTTTCATTTGTAATTAATTTGAAAACAAATTTGTACATAATTCCACTTTGACATTATGGGGTATTGTGTGTTGGCCAGTGACAAAAAAAATAACAATTTAATAAAAACAATATTCAGGCTGTAACACAACAAAATGTAGAAAAAGTCAAGGGGTGTGAATACTTTCTGAAGGCATTTTATATGCACTTTCAAGAATTTCCTTTCAAGACTTTCCACTGAAAATGTTACTAAAACACATTTTCTTGTGTAGATGCAAAGTTTGCCAACAGAATGACAGTAAAACCTCCCTCAGTTTTTTTTATGTGACCACATTTTCCAAAAACTCGGTTAAATATCTACCCCCGAATTAAGATTCAAAGATGCCTGCAGAAATAATGGGGTGTCAACTATGATATGACACCTTGAGTTTAAAAAAATCTATTTTGGTAAGTGAAGATGATCAACACCCGGTAACAGAATGACATCATGTGTCCTTTATCTGTACTATACAGAAATGCATAATTATGAATGTCATTCTCTTCATGGTTATGTATCCTGAATAGGTACACAAAGGTACAGCACAGGACAGTACAGAAAAGAAAAGTAGAGTATAGTTCAGTACAGCACAGTACGTAGAGCACATTACAGTACAGCACAGTAGAGTACAGTACCGTACAGTAGAGAAAAGTAGAGCACGTTCTCTCAAAAAGATATCTGCACTGAGCAAATTTCAGGTCTGCTGAGCGCAAACTTGAACGTTGTCAAATTTCTGTGCAACTTCCGGCGCGTGCTTATTGTGAACACTGAGGCTGTACCCGCTTTAAGTTACAGTTTTAACACTGGCCAATTAGCCTACTGTGGCTATTTGATCATAATGTAGGTCTACCTGACTGGCCTACCATCAAAAACAATGGAGAAAAATGCATCCCATAACATTTGAACATGGAAATAGCTGTTCTATCATTCAGCCTACAGTAGCAGAAAATGTGTGGTGTTCAATGTAGCTGTTGCCAGATAATTGAATGTTCATTTCTCTACCATAAGCTGCATCCCACGTCGTATTAGAGAAAATGGCAGTATGTCCAACCGGCCTCACAACCGAGACCAGGCGTAACCATGCCAGCACCAAGACCTCGACATCCGGCTTCTTCACCTGCGAGATCGTCAGAGACCAGCCACCCGGACAGCTGATGAAACTGTGGGTTTGCACAACCGAAGAATTTCTGCACAAACTGTCAGAAACTGTCACAGGGAAGCTCATCTGCATGTTCGCCGTCCTCACCAGGGTCTTGAACTGACTGCAGTTCAAAGTCGTAACCGACTTCAGTGGGCAAATGCTCACCTTCGATGGCCACTAGCACGCTGGAGAAGTGTGCTCTTCACAGATCAATCCCGGTTTTAAATGTACCGGGCAGACAGCGTGTATGACGTCGTGTGGGTGAGCGGTTTGCTGATGTCAATGTTGTGAACAAAGTGCCCCATGGCGGCGGTGGGGTTATGGTATGGGCAGGCATAAGATACGAACACAATTGCATTTTATCGATGGCAATTTGAAAGCACAGAGATACCGTGACGAGATCCTGAGGCCCATTGTTGTGCCATTCATCCACCGCCATCATGTTTCAGTACTGTCTTTTTGCTAGTTAGGGCCATCTACTTTAAGTGCTGCCTGTCTTCCCAGTGGCCTACTTGGTGTGTGAACTGCTGACTGCTCATAATTTGCAGATAGTTGTTGACACATCAACCAGGATCAAGGGGCAGGGAAATTTGTGAATTGTTTTGGTAATCAGTGGCTGTATTGGAGGGGGAGTTGTTTCACCTCTCCTATGCAATCAGCAATTAGTACAGTGCTCTCCACCTCTGATAGGCAATTAGCAATTAGTGTTAGTACTTAAGTCTCCCATGGTGTGTCAGCGGCGGTCTTGTCGTCAAAACTAAGACTGTTCTGCCGAGTTGTTCTGCCGAGTTTTTCAAGGAAGGCTCCACACCACTCTCTCATTGAGTAGCTTACCAAGTTATTTTCAGATGATCCATTTTCTCCCTCTCTCACCTGTCCATCTCCTCATTTGAATTCCATGCTGTCACTGTCACTTGTCTACTCAAGCTTAACATTATTGTCATCTACCACCCACCAGGTTCCCTTGGAGAGTTCCTCAATGAGCGTGACACTTTGATAAGCTCATTTCCTGACGATGGCTCACTGCTCTTCGTACTTGGCGACTTCATCCTCCCAACGTCTGCCTTCGATTAATTTCTGTCCAACTCTCTCTTTTCCCTCCTTGCCTCTTTTGACCTCACCCTCTCCCAATCCCCTCCAACTCACAAGGCAGCAATACGATTGACCTCATCTTTACTAGAGGCTGCACGCCTACTAATCTCACTGCAACCCCCCCTCCAGGTCTCTGATCACTACTTTGTTTCCTTTTGTCTCCCTTTCCTCCAACCCTAACTACTCAGCCCCGACCCAGATGGTCATGCGCCGTCGCAATCTTCGCTCTCTCTCCTCTTCTATCCTATCATCTCTCCCTTCTGCTAAATCCTTCTCCCTCCTGTCTCCTGATTCTGCCTCTTCGACCTTACTCTCCTCCCTTTCTGCATCCTATGACTCGCACTGTCCCCTTACATCCCGGACGGCTTGGCCCTCCCCTCCTGCTCTGTGGCTGAGTGAATCATTGCGAGCTTACAGAACATGGCTGCGGGCAGCTAAGCAGAAATGGAGGAAAACTAACCTTCAGGAGGACCTATGATCCTTTCACTCCCTACTCTCTACCTTCTCTTCCACTGTATCCGCTGCTAAAGCCACTTTCTACCACTCTTACATTTCAAGCTTCTGCCTCTAACCCTATGAAATTATTCTCCACCTTCTCCTCCCTCTTTAATCCCCCCTCTCTGTGGATGACTTTGTCAACCACTTTGAAAAGAAGGTTGATGATATCCGCTACTCATTCACTCAGCCTATTGAGTCCACTGGTCTCACTCACACAGAACTACCCTACGCCTTGACCTCTTTCTCCCCTCTCTCTCCAGATGACATCCTGCGACTAGTGAGGCCTGGCATCCCGACAACCTGCCCGCTCAACCCCATCCCCTCCTCCCTTCTCCAGACCATCTCTGGAGAACTCCCATTCCTCACTCCCCTCATCAACTCATCCCTGACCACTGGCTGCATCCCCTTTGACTTTAAAATGGCCCGAGTCGCTCACCTCATCAAAAAACCAACACTCGACTCATCTGACGTCAAAAACTATAGACCTGTATCCCTTCTTTCTTTTCTTTCCAAAACACTTGAGCGTGCTGTCTCTGATCAACTTTCTCGTTATCTCTCTCACAGCGATCTTATTGTCCCTAACCAGTCAGGCTTCAAGATGGGTCACTCAACCAAGACTCCTCTTCTGTGTCACGGAGGCTCTCTGCACTGCCAAAGCTGACTATCTCCTCTGTTCTCATCCTCCTAGATCAGGGTTCTTCAATTCCGGTCCTGGAGGGCCGAAACACTTCTGTTTTTTATTTCTACCTGGTAGTTAATTGCACTCACCTGGTGTCCCAGGTCTGAATTAGCCCCTGATTAGAAGGAGAGGATGAAAAACAGAGGTGTTTCGGCCCTCTAGGACCGGAATTGAAGAACCCTGTCCTAGATCTATCTGCTGCCTTCGACACTGCTAACCACTCTCTCAGGGCTGGGCGTCTCAGGCTCTGCACACTCTTGGATTGTATCCTACCTGGCAGGCCGCTCCTACCAGGTGACGTGAAGAGGATCTGTGTCTGCACCACATTCTCTCACTACTGGTCTCCCCCAGGGCTCGGTTCTAGGCCGTCTCCTCTTTTCTCTATACACCAAGTCACTCGGCTCAATTATATCCTTACATGGTCTCTCCTATCATTGCTATGCGGATGACGCTCAACTACTTTTCTATTTCCCCCCTTCTGACACCCAGGTGGAGACACCACCTCAATCTCAACCTCGACAAGACGGAGCTGCTCTTCCTCCTGTGGAAGGCCTGCCCGCTCAAAGGCCTCTCCATTACGGTTGACAACTGCACAGTGTCAACCTCCCAGAGTGCAAAGAACCTTGGCATGACCCTGGACAACACCCTGTCGTTCTCTGCAAACATCAAAGCAGTGACTTGCTCCTGCAGGTTCATGCTCTACAACATCCGTAGAGCACGACTCTACCTCACACAGGAAGCGGTGCAGGTAGTAATCCAGGCACTTGTCCTCTCCCGTCTGGACTACTGCAACTCGCTGTTGGCTGGGATCCCTGCTTTTGCCATCTAACCCCTGCAACCTATCAAGAATGCTGCACCCTGCCTTGTTTTCAACCCTCCCAAGTTTTCTCATGTCACCCCGCTCCTGTGGGAGCTAGGAACACAAGCATTTCGCTACACCCGCAATTGTCATGAGCCCTCTCACTCCACCGGGTTACCACCTTAATTTGCTTCCACTCTGCTCACCTCCCTCTCTCTACTCAGCCTAACTAGCTCCACCTGTCCCTGCTCTGCTCGGCTCTAATTACTCTGCCAGCTGCGCTGCATTACCCACTAACCTCTCCCAGTATTTAAGGCCCTGTCTTTCAGCTCTCCGGTGTCAGATCGTCTGCAAAGCTCACACCCGGAACCTGTTTGCTCGCGCTTCTGGCTCACCCTGGTTTTGTGACCCCGGACCTGCCTGTTTTTGGATACTCTTCTGCCTCAGGAGATCCAGACCTGCTTCTGCCATTACGACTCCTGACTACTCTTCAATCCCGGACTTCTGGACCACCCACCACCGGCTTCATAGGACGCATCGCTGCCACTGGGGGGCACAGACCCAGCGCGATTGGACGGGATCCCTGTTACCCCTGGAGCCTTCATTCACTCCCTACTTCCCTTTTCCCTTAAGTTTAATAAACTTTCTGGTGTGACGCAATTGTGGTCCTCTGGTCGTCTGTCTGAACCGTGACAGTACGATCTGACCATTATGGACTCAGCGCACACTTTCCCGACATGGAAACCGATGAGCATGAGCAGCAGTTCCAGCAGCAGCAACAACAACTCGCCATGATCATTCAACTCCTCACCAACCTTACCCCCAGCCAGTCTGCCCACCAGCCCAGCCCCCGAGTTACCTGCCCCGGTCATTGCAGCCGCTGCTTCGGAACCCAAGATTGGAAACCCCGAGCGGTTCAACGGCGATTCAACCCAGGTCCGGCCATTCCTGACTAGCTGCCGACTTCAGTTCTCCTTGCAGCCAAGGACCTTCGCCACGGAGGGGGCTAAAGTTGGGTATGCCATCACTCACCTGACGGGCCGAGCTCGACTCTGGGGAACAGCAGAGTTCGAACGTCAAACCCCCCGCATGTGCAACCTTCGACCTGTTTGCTGAGGAGATGCTGAAGGTGTTTGACCTGGATTCACCCACCGCAGAGGCGTCTCGTGAACTGTTCAGTATTCGACAAGGCAGACGTACAGTCGCAGACCATTCCATCGACTTCCGAACCCTGGCTAGACGAAGTTCTTGGAACACACCATCGTTGGTGGACGCGTTCTTCCATAGTTTGGCTGACTATATCAAGGACGAGTTGGTCTCCCATGAACTGCCTTCCACTCTTGATGAAGCCATCGCACTGACTGTCAGGATCGACAGAAGGATACAGACCCGTCGGTCGTGAGAGGGGGCGCCAAGGTCCACCTACTACCGGCATTCGGAGAGATCCGACTGGGCTCCTGTCATCTACTGCCACTCACCCAGGTCAGCTTGATCAGTCTGAGCCTATGGAGATTGGGCGAGCCTCCCTCACTCCTGCAGAGCGCCAGCGCCGCTTCACCTCAAACCTCTGCCTCTATTGTGGAGGTGATGGACATCGTGTGGTAACCTGCCCTTTAAAGGGCCGAAGCTCACCGGGCGTAGGGGGAGTCCGGTTGAGTTCAATGACCATCCAGTCCTCCGACCGCAAACCCCTGCTGCAAGTTCACCTCCGCCTCTCTGACTCAACTCACACCCTGGCTGCTCTGGTGGATTCTGGCGCCCGAAGCCAACATAATGGACATCAAGCTGGCACGCCAACTGGGACTGGAGAACCTCCGTTTGACACCTCCTATTCCTGCCCGGGCACTGGACGGACACTTACTCGGATCGGTCACTCATGTCACGGCCCCGGTCTCGATGGGTCTGTCCGGAAACCATCAAGAAACTATCCAGTTTCACCTGCTCCCCTCTCCAGGCCAACCCCTCATCCTGGGTTACCCATGGCTCCGCCCGGCACAACCTCAGCTCGACTGGGTGACCGGGGTGATCAGGGAGTGGGAGAGGACTGCCACCGAACCTGCCTGCTTGCTGCCGCACTACCCCCTCGGCCAGTACCTACTAACTCCGCTCCTGACCTCTCCAATGTCCCAGAATGCTACCATGGTCTCAGAGAGGTGTTTAACAAAGCAAGAGCCACATCTCTGCCCCCTCACCGACCGTACGACTGTGCCATCGACCTCCTCCCTGGAACAGCTCCTCCAAGGGGTCGTCTTTATTCGTTGTCTGCTCCTGAAAGAAAGTCCATGGAGGACTACATCAATGGCTCTCTGTCCGCAGGATTAATCCATTCATCTTCATCTCCTGCTGGTGCTGGCTTCTTCTTTGTGGGGAAGAAGGACGGATCTCTTCGCCCCTGCATCGACTACAGGGGACTCAACGACATCACAGTGAAAAACCGTTACCCTCTGCCTCTGCTCACCTCTGCTTTTGAGTTGCTCCAGGGAGCCACTGTTTTTACCAAGTTGGATCTCAGAAACGCTTACCACCTAGTGCGGATCCGGAGGGAGATGAATGGAAAACCGCATTCAATACACCAACAGGCCACTACGAGTATCTGGTTATGCCTTTGGCCTCACCAATGCTCCTGCTGTGTTCCAGGCTCTAGTGAATGATGTACTGCGGGACATGTTAAACAAGTTTGTCTTCGTTTACCTGGATGACATCTTAATTTACTCCAGAAACCTGTCTGAACACACCCGCCATGTCCAGCAAGTCCTTCATCGTCTTCTGGAGAATTCCCTCTACGCCAAGGCAGAGAAATGTGAGTTTCACGTCAAGACAGTGGCCTTCCTGGGGTACATAGTGGCAGAAGGAAGTATCCAAATGGATCCTGCCAAAGTATCAGCAGTCACTTCATGGCCAGTTCCGAGAACAGAAAGAAGCTGCAACAGTTTCTGGGGTTTGCTAACTTCTATAGGAAGTTTATCCGGAACTACAGTACCGTTGCTGCCCCTCTCACTGCTCTAACCAGCACCAAGCAACCCTTCACCTGGACCCCAGCAGCCGACAAAGCCTTCAGTACCCTCAAGGTGAGGTTCACCTCCGCTCCCATCCTCCAGATGCCTGATGTGGACCGGCAATTCATTGTGGAGGTGGACGCCTCGGATGTGGGAGTTGGTGCTGTGATTTCTCAGTGGGCTGCGGAGGATAGGAAGCTCCATCCCTGTGCCTTTTTCTCACGCCGGTTGTCCCCTCTGAGTGCAATTACGACATAGGGAACCGTGAGCTGCTGGCTGTGAAACTTGCCTTGGAGGAGTGGCGTCACTGGCTGGAGGGGTCCACCATTCCATTTCTCGTTTGGACCGATCATAAGAACTTGGAGTACATCCGCACGGCCAAACGGTTGAACTCCAGGCAGTCCCGCTGGGCCCTGTTCTTCACCAGGTTTAATTTCACTCTGTCATACCGGCCTGGATCACGCAACACCAAGCCAGACGCTCTCTCCCGTCAATTCCAGAAGGATGACACCCCCTCCAAGGACCCTGTGTCGATTCTGCCAAGTCCCTGCATCGTTGCAGCTCTGACCTGGGCTGTTGAGGAACAGGTGCTGGAGGCTCTCCGTAACCAGCCAGGTCCCAGCACTTGCCCAGCTGACCGCCTTTTTGTCCCCGAAGACCTGAGGTCCCAGGTCATTCAGTGGGGACATGACTCCCGCCTAGCTTGTCACCCTGGCTCCACCCGCACTTACAACCTGCTCGCCCAGAGGTTCTGGTGGCCCTCTCTGAGGAAGGATGTACGGGAATTCGTTCCAAGCCTGCCCCATCTGCAACCAACACAAGTCGTCCTGCCAGCCCCCAGCCGGATTGCTGCAGCCCCTGCCTGTGCCCAGACGTCCCTGGTCTCACATCGCCCTTGACTTTGTCACGGGGCTGCCCCCTTCAAGTGGCATGACCGTCATTCTCACCATCGTTGACCGTTTCAGCAAGATGGCACACTTCATTCCCCTCCCCAAGCTCCCAACCGCCAAGGAGACCGCCCAGGTGGTCCTGGAACACGTCTTCCGGATCCACGGACTGCCAAGGGATGTTGTTTCTGACCGTGGTCCACAATTCTCCTCCGCTTTTTGGAAGGAGTTCTGTCACCTGCTGGGAGCCACAGTCAGTCTGACTTCCGGATTCCATCCCCAATCCAATGGGCAGTCAGAGCGGGCTAATCAGGAGCTCGAGAAGGCACTGCGATGCATGACTTCACGCAACCCCCACTCCTGGTCGCAGCAATTGACATGGGTGGAGTACGCACACAATTCTCTGACCTGCTCTGCCATCGGTATGTCCCCTTTCCAATGTGTTTATGGATACCAGCCTCCTCTATTTGCCAGCCAGGAGGAGGAGGTTACTTGCCCATCTGCACTTGCTTTTGCCCGTCGATGTCGCCGCACCTGGTCACAAGCCCGAGCCACACTCCTCAGGTCCGTTGCCAGCTACACTACCGGGGCCAACCGTCGGAGAATTCCTGCTCCCACCTACCATGTTGGTCAAAGGGTGTGGTTGTCATCGAAGAACCTGCCACTCAGGGTGGAGTCGCAGAAGCTGGCACCTCGGTTCATTGGCCCATTCCCTATCATAAGAGTGATTAGCCCAACTGCTGTCCGGCTCCAACTGCCTAATTCCCTGAGGGTGCACCCCACTTTCCATGTGTCTAAGATTAAGCCCATCCATGAGAGTCCGCTGGTCCCTGCTGCGCCTGGTCCTCCTCCTCCACGGCTCGTCGATGGTGGTCTGGTTTACACCGTCCGCCGCCTGCTTCGGTCCAGACGGAGGGGTAGGGGTCTCCAGTACCTCATTGACTGGGAGGGCTATGGACCTGAGGAAAGGACCTGGGTGCCAGCTAGTCGGATTGTGGATAGGACTCTCATCACCGCTTTCCACCAACGGCATCCTGATCAACCTGCAATCCGTAGGGGCCGCCCCAGAGGGGTCCCTAACCGTCCGGCCCGCTCGGCTTCCTGTCCTGTGCCTGATCCTGTCTCGGGACCTGTCCCATCTCCCGACCACGGCCCTCCGGCTTCCTCCGAGGATGAGGACGTTCACTCGGACCGTTCGGAGGAGTTCTAGCCCTCCTCCGGCTCCCCTCCTCCCGCCCGGCGTGGTGTTGCTCTTGGGACTTCTGGGGCCGTCCCTTGGGTTTTTGCTTCCACTCTGCTCACCTCCCTCTCTCTCTCTACTCAGCCTAACTAGCTCCACCTGTCCCTGCTCTGCTCGGCTCTAATTACTCTGCCAGCTGCGCTGCATTACCCACTAACCTCTCCCAGTATTTAAGGCCCTGTCTTTCAGCTCTCCGGTGTCAGATCGTCTGCAAAGCTCACACCCGGAACCTGTTTGCTCGCGCTTCTGGCTCACCCTGGTTTTGTGACCCCGGACCTGCCTGTTTTTTGGATACTCTTCTGCCTCAGGAGATCCAGACCTGCTTCTGCCATTACGACTCCTGACTACTCTTCAATCCCGGACTTCTGGACCACCCACCACCGGCTTCATAGGACGCATCGCTGCCACTGGGGGGGGCACAGACCCAGCGCATTGGACGGGATCCCTGTTACCCCTGGAGCCTTCATTCACTCCCTACTTCCCTTTTCCCTTAAGTTTAATAAACTTTCTGGTGTGACGCAATTGTGGTCCTCTGGTCGTCTGTCTGAACCGTGACAGTAATAACATCTGCTAAATATGTGTATGTGAGAAATAACATTTGATTTGATATTGTAGTGGATGCGAGCTTTGACTGGCTTCCAGTAGTATCTAACAATTCACAACAACACACAAAAATCTAAAAGTAAAATAATGGAATTAAGAAATATATAAATATTAGGACGAGCAATGTCGGAGTGGCATTGACTAAAATACAGTAGAAAAGAATACAGTATATACATATGAAATGACTAAAGCAGTATGTAAACATTATTAAAGTGACTAGTGTTCCATTATTAAAGTGACCAGTGATTTCATGTCTATGTATATAGGGCAGCAGCCTCCAAGGTGTAGGGTTGAGTAACTGGGTGGTAGCCGGCTAGTGATGGCTATTTAACAGTCTGATGGCCTTGAGATAGAAGCTGTTTATCAGTCTCTCGGTCCCAGCTTTGATGCACCTGTACTGACCTCGCCTTCTGGATGACAGCAGGGTGAACAGGCTGTGGCTCGGGTGGTTGATGTCCCTGATGATATTTTTGGCCTTCCTGTGACATCGGGTGCTGTAGGTATCCTGGAGGGCAGGCAGTGTGCCCCCGGTGATGCGTTGGGCAGACCACACCACCCTCTGGAGAGCCCTGCGGTTGCGGGCGGCGCAGTTGTTGTACCAGGTGCTGTTGCGCCTTCTTCACCACACTGTCTGTGTGGGTGGACTATTTCAAATTGTCAGTGATGTGTACGCCAAGGAACTTGAAGCTTTTAACCTTTTCCACTGCGGTCCAGTCAATGTGGATAGGGGCATGCTCCCTCTGCTGTTTCCTGACGTCCACGATCAGCTCCTTCGTGTTGTTGACGTTGAAGGAGAGGATATTTTCCTGGCACCACTCCGCCAGGGCTCTCACCTCCTCCCTGTAGGCTGTCTCGTCATTGTTGGTTATCAGGCCTACTACTGTTGTGTCGTCTGCAAACTTGATGATTGAGTTGGAGGCGTGCATGGCCACGCAGTCATGGGTGAACAGGGAGTACAGGAGGGGGCTGAGCACGCACTCTTGTGGGGCCCCAGTGTTGAGAATCAGCGAAGTGGAGGTGTTGTTTGTCCAGGACCCAGTTGCACAGGGCGGGGTTCAGACCCAGTGCCCCGAGCTTAATGATGAGCTTGGAGGGTACTATGGTGTTGAAGGCTGAGCTATAGTCAATGAACAGCATTCTTACATAGGTATTCATTCCTCTTGTCAAGATGGGATAGGGCAGTGCGATGGTGATTGCATCATTTGTGGATCTATTGGGGCGGTAAGCAAATTGAAGTGGGTCTAGGGTGACAGGTAAGGTAGAGGTGATATGATCCTTGACTAGTCTCTCAAAGCACTTCATGATGACAGAAGTGAGTGCTACGGGCCGATAGTCATTTAGTTCAGTTACCTTTGCTTTCTTGGGTACAGGAACAAAGGTGGACATTTTGAAGCAGGTGGGGACAGCAGACTGGTATAGGGAGAGATTGAATATGTCCGTAAACACTCCAGCCAGCAGGTCTGCGCATGCTCTGAGGATGCGGCTAGGGATGCCGTCTGGGTCGGCAGCCTTGCGAAGGTTAACACGCTTAAATGTCTTACTCATGTTGGCCACGGAGAACAAGAGCCCACAGTCCTTGGGAGCGTGCCGCGTCGGTGGCACTGTGTTATCCTTAAAGCGGGCGAAGAAGGTGTTTAGCTTGTCCGGGAGCAAGACATCGGTGTCCGCGACATGGCTGGTTTTCCCTTTGTAATCCGTGATTGTCTGTAGACCTTGCCAGATACGCCTCGTGTCTGAGCCATTGAATTGCGAATCCACTTTGTCTGTATTTTCAGAGGCTACCCGGAACATATCCCAGTCCGCGTGATCAAAACAATCTTAAAGCATGGATTCCGATTGGTCAGACCAGCGTTGAATAGACCTTAGCACGGGTACTTCCTGTTTGAGTTTCTGCCTATAGGAAAGGAGGAGCAAAATGGAGTCGTGATTTGATTTGCCGAAGGGAGGGTGGGGGAGGGCCTTGTAGGCATCACGGAAGGGGGAGTAGCAGTGGTCGAGTGTTTTTCCAGCGCGAGTACTACAGTCAATGTGTTGATAGAACTTCAGTAGCATTTCTTCAAATTTGCTTTGTTAAAATCCCCAGCTACAATAAATTCAGCCTCAGGATATGTGGTTTCCAGTTTGCGTAAAGTCCAGTGTAGTTCCTTGAGGGCCGTCGTGGTATCGGCTTGAGGGGGAATATACACGGCTGTGACTATAACCGAAGAGAAATCTCTTGAGAGGTAATACGGTCTGCATTTGATTGAGGTATTCTAGGTCGGGTGAACAAAAGGACTTGAGTTTCTGTATGTTATCACAATCATACCATGAGTAGTTAATCATGAAACATACACCACCGCCTTTCTTCTTCCCAGAGAGTTCTTTATTCCTGTCTGCGCGATGTACTGAGAACCCAGTTGGCTGTATGGATGGGGACAGTATATCTGGAGAGAGCCATGATTCCGTGAAACAGAGTATGTTACAGTCCCTGATGTCTCTCTAGAAGGAGATCCTCGCCCTGAGCTCGTCTACTTTATTGTTCAGAGACTGAACATTAGCGAGTAATATACTCAGAAGCGGTGGATGGTGTGCACACCTGAATCGGAATAGAAGTCCACTCCGAATACCTCTTCTCCGCCTGCGGCGTCTTGGAGCAGCCTCTGGGATAAGTTAAATTGCCCTGGGGGTACGAACAAAGGATCCAATTCGTATTCCTGGTCGTAATGCTGGTGAGTTACCGCCGCTCTGATATCCCAAAGTTTTTTCTGGCTGTATGTAATAACACATTAAACGTTCTGGGCTAATAATGTAAGAAATAACACCCAAAAAAACAAAATACTGCAAAGTTGCTTAGGAGCTAGAAGCAGAGCGGGCCATGTCTGTTGGCGCCATCTTCAGACCATGGTGCTTACCTACGGAACAGCAAGAGGAACTCCCCTCCCTACCTTCAGGCTATGCTCAAACCCTACACCCCAACCCGAGCACTCCGTTTAGCCACCTCAGGTCTCTTGGCCCTCCCACCCCTACGGAAGGGCAGCTCCAGCTCAGCCCAGTCCAAGCTCTTCTCTGTCCTGGCACCCCAATGGTGGAACCAAGCTAGGACAGCAGAGTCCCTGCCCATCTTCCGAAAACATCTGAAATCCTACCTCTTCAAACAGTATCTTAAATAATCCTCCTCACCAAAAACAGAGCCAGCACTTGCACTTGACCCCCCTTCTAGCTCCGACTCTACTGATAGCTACTTAGAGGAACATTTTATTTTCTATGCCTGTGATAGGTAGGTGGGACAATCACATATCTTAAGATGAATGCACCAACTGTAAGTCGCTCTGGATAAGAGCGTCTGCTAAATGTAAATGTTTTATAGCCTGTCGGCTATAACATGGAAAATAATATGTTTTGTGATAACTGAACTGTAATTTTAATTAAGTGTGGAAAAAACAAAAAAAACAAAGATTTTTCTTAACGTTAAGGATCCCAACTTCGTCACACCCCTACTCAGGAGGCTGAAAAGATCCCTGTATGGTCCCTCAGTTCTACAACTGCACCATTGAGAGCATCTTAACTTGCTGCATCACCGCTTGGTATGGCAACTGCTTGGCATCCGACTGTAAGGTGCTACAGAGGCTAGTGCCTAAGGCCCAGTACATCACTGGGGCCGAGCTCTCTGCCATCCAGGACCTCTATACCAGGCTGTGTCAGAGGAAGGCCCTAAACATTTAAGATTCCAGCCACCCAAGTCATAGACTGTTCTCTCTGCTACCGCATGGCAAGCGGTACCGATGTCAGACCAAGTCAGGAACCAACAGGACCCTGAACAGCTTCTACCCCCAAGCCATAAGACTACTAGTTAGTTAGATAAATAGTTAACCAATAGCCACCCGGACTATCTGCATTGACCCTTTTTGCAGTAACTCTTTTGACTCATACATACACTGTTGTTACTGTTATTATCTGTCCTGTTGCCTAGTCACTTTATCCCTACCTATATGTACATACACTACATGACCAAAAGTGTGTGGACACCTGCTCGTCAAATCTCTCATTCCAAAATCATGGGCATTAATATGGAGTTGGTCCCACCTTTGCCGCTATAACAGCCTCCACTCTTCTGGCAAGGCTTTCCACTAGATGTTGGAACATTGCTGCGGGGACTTGTTTCCATTCAGCAACGAGCATTAGTGAGGTCAGGCACTGATGTTGGGCGATTAGGCCTGGCTAGCAGTCGGCGTTCCAATTCATCCCAAAGGTGTTTGATGGGGTTGAGGTCAGGGCTCTGTGCAGGCCAGTCAAGTTCTTCCACACCGATCTCTACAAACCATTTCTACGATCTCTACAAACCATTTCTATATGGACCTCGCTTTGTGCACATGTGTATTGTCATGCTGAAACAGGAAAGGGCCTTCCCCAAACTGTTGCCACAAAGTTTGAAGCACAGTGTCACACCCTGACCTTGAGAGCCCTGTTATGTCTCTAGTTAGGTTGGTCAGGGTGTGAATGCTAGTTGTTCTAGTTTATCTATTTCTATGTTGGCCGGGTGTGGTTCCCAATCAGAGGCAGCTGTCGATCGTTATCTCTGATTGGGGATCATACTTAGGCAGCCATTTTGCCTATCTATGTTGTGGGATCTTGTTTCTGTTTCAGTTTAGGCTTGTTGCTGTTAGCCTTTAGAACTTCACATTCAGTTGCTTTTGTTATTTTGTCAAGTGTTTATTTAATAAATTAAAATGTACGCATACCACGCTGCACCTTGGTCCAATCCTTTATACAACGAACGTGACAGAAGATCCCACCACCAATGGACCAAGCAGCGTGGCCAGGAGGAGACGACACCCTGGACACAGGTGGGGAAGATATTTTGGACATGGGAGGAGATATTAGCCGGTAAAGGACCCTGGGTAAAGGAAGAAGCCCAGGCAGGAGAGGATCAACGGCGACGCCGACGGTGCCGACCGCGAAGGAAGCACGAGAGGCAGCCCCAAGAAAATGTTGAGAGGGGGGGGCACACAGAGCAGAAGGAGGCCCTGAAAGGGCTGACTGTGGAGGAAGAGGAGGCCACTATTATAGAGGCCCTCCAAGACATGCCCTCCAAGACATGGTCAGCTGCTCCACTCCAGTGCCAGAGCAGTCCGCTCCACCGGTGATTAGTCCAGCTCCGGTTATCTGCTCCACTCCAGTGCCAGAGCAGTCCACTCCACCGGTGCCTAGTCCAGCTCCGGTCTGCTGCTCCACTCCAGTGCCAGAGCAGTCCGCTCCACCGGTGCGTAGTCCAGCTCTGGTCAGCTGCTCCACTCCAGTGCCAGAGCAGTCCGCTCCACCGGTGCCGTGCCCAGTCCAGCTCCGGTTATCTGCTCCACTCCAGTGCCAGAGCAGTCCGCTCCACCGGTGCCAAGTCCAGCTCCGGTCTGCTGCTCTACTCCAGTGCCAGAGCAGTCCGCTCCACCGGTGCTAAGTCCAGCTCCGGTCTGCTGCTCCACTCCAGTGCCAGAGCAGTCCGCTCCACCGGTGCCAAGTCCAGCTCCGGTTATCTGCTCCACTCCAGTGCCAGAGCAGTCCGCTCCACCGGTGCCAAGTCCAGCTCCGGTCTGCTGCTCCACTCCAGTGCCAGAGCAGTCCGCTCCACCGGTGCCTAGTCCAGCTCCGGTTATCTGCTCTACTCTAGTGCCAGAGCAGTCCGCTCCACCGGTGCCTAGTCCAGCTCCGGTCTGCTGCTCTACTCCAGTGCCAGAGTAGTCCGCTCCACCGGTGCGTAGTCCAGCTCCGGTCAGCTGCTCCACTCCAGTGCCAGAGCAGTCCGCTCCACCGGTGCCTAGTCCAGCTCCGGTCAGCTGCTTCACTCCAGTGCCAGAGCAGTCCGCTCCACCGGTGCCAAGTCCAGCTCCGGTTATCTGCTCCCTACCAGAGCCGGGGCAGTCCGCTTCAACGGTGCCCAGTCCGGGTCTGGTCGTCTACTCTTCCCCCATGCCGGAGCCATCCGCTCAACCAGGGTCCAGACAGGGCTTGGTGCATCGCGGGAGGACTGCTGGGCCGGGACCAGACGTCAGCCCCTCTCCAGGGTCGAGGGCTCCCACACCAGGGTCCAGACAGGGCTTGGTGCATCGTGGGAGGACTGAGAGGGGAAGCATCACGCCGGGGTCCAGACCGGACCGGGCATGCAAAGGGGAGGCAGGATGGGAGAGGAGTGTACTGCGTCCGAAGCTGCCACCGAGGCTAGATGCCCACCCGCACCCTCCCCTATTGAGTCAGGTTTTTGTGGCAGGATTCCGCACCTTTGGGGGGAGGGGGGTACTGTCACGCCCTGACCTTGAGAGCCCTGTTATGTCTCTAGTTAGTTTGGTCAGGGTGTGAATGCTAGTTGTTCTAGTTTATCTATTTCTATGTTGGCCGGGTGTGGTTCCCAATCAGAGGCAGCTGTCGATCGTTGTCTCTGATTGGGGATCAAACTTAGGCAGCCACACAGAATCGTCTAGAATGTCATTGTATGCTGTAGCGTTAAGATCTCCCTTCACTGGAACTAAGGGGCCTAGCCCGAACCATAAAAAACAGCCTCAAACCATTATTCCTCCTCCACCAAACTTTACAGTTGGCACTATGCATTGGGGCAGGTTTGTGTTCTCCTGACATCCGCCAAACCCAGATTCGTCCGTTGGGGACTGCCAGATGGTGAAGCGTGATTCATCACTCCAGAGAACGCGTTTCCACTCCTCCAGAGTCCAATGGTGGCAAGCTTTACACCACTCCAGCCGATGTGTGGCATTGAGCATGGTGATCTTAGGCTTGTGTGCGGCTGCTCGGCCATGGAAACTCATTTCATGAAGCTCCCGACAAACAGTTATTGTGCTGATGTTGCTTCCAGAGGCAGTTTGGAACTCGGTAGTGAGTGTTGCAACCGAGGATAGACGATTTTAATGCGTTACACGCTTCAGCACCGTTGTTGCTCCTAGACGTTTCAACATCAAAATAATAGCAATTACAGTAGACCGAGGCAGCTCTAGCAGGGCAGAAATCTGACAAACTGCCTTGTAGGAAAGGTGGCATCCTATGACGGTGCCACTTTGAGAGTTACTGAGCTCTTCAGTAAGGCCATTCTACTGCCAATGTTTGTCAATGGAGATTGCATGGCTGTGTGCTCTATTTTATACAACTGTCAGCAACGGGTGTGGCTGAAATAGCTGAATCCACTAATTTGAAGGGGTGTCCACATACTTTTGCATATACAGTGGGGGAAAAAAGTATTTAGTCAGCCACCAATTGTGCAAGTTCTCCCACTTAAAAAGATGAGAGAGGCCTGTAATTTTCATCATACACGTAAACTATGACAGACAAATTGAGAAAATAAAATCCAGAAAATCACATTGTAGGATTTTTCATGAATTTATTAGCAAATTATGGTGGAAAATAAGTATTTGGTCACCTACAAACAAGCAAGATTTCTGGCTCTCACAGACCTGTAACTTCTTCTTTAAGAGGCTCCTCTGTCCTCCACTCATTACCTGTATTAATGCCACCTGTTTGAACGTGTTATCAGTATAAAAGACACCTGTCCACAACCTCAAACAGTCACACTCCAAACTCCACTATGGCCAAGACCAAAGAGCTGTCAAAGGACACCAGAAACAAAATTGTAGACCTGCACCAGGCTGGAAAGACTGAATCTGCAATAGGTAAGCAGCTTGGTTTGAAGAAATCAACTGTGGGAGCAATTATTAGGAAATGGAAGACATACAAGACCACTGATAATCTACCTCGATCTGGGGCTCCACGCAAGATCTCACCCCGTGGGGTCAAAATGATCACAAGAACGGTGAGCAAAAATCCCAGAACCACACGGGGGGACCTAGTGAATGACCTGCAGAGAGCTGGGACCAAAGTAACAAAGCCTACCATCAGTAACACACTACGCCGCCAGGGACTCAAATCCTGCAGTGCCAGACGTGTCCCCCTGCTTAAGCCAGTACATGTCCAGGCCCGTCTGAAGTTTGCTAGAGTGCATTTGGATTATCCAGAAGAGGATTTGGAGAATGTCATATGGTCAGATGAAACCAAAATAGAACTTTTTGTGTTTGGAGGACAAAGAATGCTGAGTTGCATCCAAAGAACACCATACCTACTGTGAAGCATGGGGGTGGAAACATCATGCTTTGGGGCTGTTTTTCTGCAAAGGGACTAGGACGACTGATCTGTGTAAAGGAAAGAATGAATGGGGCCATGTATCGTCAGATTTTGAGTGAAAACCTCCTTCCATCAGCAAGGGCATTGAAGATGAAACGTGGCTGGGTCTTTCAGCATGACAATGATCCCAAACACACCGCCCGGGCAACGAAGGAGTGGCTTCATAAGAAGCATTTCAAGGTCCTGGAGTGGCCTAGCCAGTCTCCAGATCTCAACCCCATAGAAAATCTTTGGAGGGAGTTGAAAGTCCGTGTTGCCCAGCGACAGCCCCAAAACATCACTGCTCTAGAGGAAATCTGCATGGAGCCAAAATACCAGCAACAGTGTGTGAAAACCTTGTGAAGACTTACATAAAACGTTTGACCTGTGTCATTGCCAACAAAGGGTATATAACAAAGTATTGAGAAACTTTTGTTATTGACCAAATACTTATTTTCCACCATAATTTGCAAATAAATTCATAAAAAATCCTACAATGTGATTTTCTGGATTCTTTTTCTTCTAATTTTGTCTGTCATAGTTGACGTGTATCTATGATGAAAATTACAGGCCTCTTTCATCTTTTTAAGTGGGAGAACTTTTTTTCCCCACTGTATTGTGTACATTTTGGAATGTTGCATTTTAAAAGTAGTGCATAGATTTGTGTGGTTTGTTATACTTTGCAATCATTGGTTTTTGTTTGACATACATTTTGAGGAGGGGAATCTGAGTCTCAGTGTCACTCTTTTAGTTTTATTTTATTCGTGTTTGTTTTTCAAGCGCTTCTGAGATTATTTTTGTAATGAAAAGTGCTATAGAAGTTGAATAAATTATTACTATTATTATTTGTGTGTCCGTGTGCGCCAGATGCGATCAGGACACGCAGGTTGAAATATCAAAACGAACTCTGAACCAACTATATTAATTTGGGGACAGGTCAAAAAGCATTAAACATTTATGGCAATTTAGCTAGCTAGCTAGCTTGCTGTTGCTAGCTCATTTGTCCAGGGATATAAACATTGGGTTGTTATTTTACCTGAAATAAAAAATAAAATAATGTATGCACTCACTAACTGTAAGTCGCTCTGGATAAGAGCGTCTGCTAAATGACTAAAATGTAAATGTAAAATACGGTGGTCACCAAAACTGATAAAGAAACGCAACACTGTCTTGTCAATCACCTCATTGATTATCAACTTGAAATCAATTGCGTGAGAGGGGGAGATGAGGTTGCATGTCCTGTTAAAACTAACACAGCTCAAAAACCACACGGAATCTGGGAATAATGTGTACATCACTGGTCAGAGGACAATTTGTAGAAGACAACTAGCAACATTTTAAAGTGTTGCATTTTGATTTAAGTGGGTAGCCAACGTGGTAAGTGTACCGCAACACTTTTTTTTTGTTAATCACTTCGATATCATGCTGAAATCAATAGAACCAGGGGCAAACGTTTAAGGTGTAGCGCTGTTTAAACTAACACTATTCAAAAAGTGTTGGTCCCATGTTTCATGAGCTAAAAAAATAATACAGAAATGTTCCATACGCACAAAAAGCTTATTTCAATCTCAAATGTTGTGCACAAATGTGTTTACATCCCTGTTAGTGAGCATTTCTCCTTTGCCAAGATAATCCATCCACCTGACAGGTGTGGCATATCAAGAAGCTGATTAAAAATGTCTCATGTTTTGAGGGAGTGTGGAACTGGCATGCTGACTGCAGGAATGTCCACCAGAGCTGTTAACAGATAATGTTATGTTAATTTCTCTACAATAAGCCACCTTCAATGTCATTTTAGAGAATTTGGCAGTACGTCCAACCGGCCTCACAACCACAGACCACATGTATGGCGGCGTGTGGGCGAGCGGTTTGCTGATGGCGTTGTGAATTGTAAACCCCATGGTGGCGGTGGGGTTATGGTATGGGCAGGCATAAACTACGGACAACGATTGCATTTTATTAATGGCAATTTGAATGCACAGAGATACTGTGACAAGATCCTGAGGCCCATTGTGAGGCCCATTTTTTTGTATGGCATCTGTTATCAGATGCATATCTGTATTCACAGTTGTGAAATCAATAAATGAGGGCCTTATTAATTTATTTCAATTGACTGATTTCCTTATATGATCTAACTGTAAGTCGCGTCTGCTAAATGACTAAAATGTAAATGTAACTATACCTCAGTAAAATCGTTAATTGTTGCGTTTATATTTTTGTTCAGTATATACTATATCAGCAGTAACGGTTGGCTACTATTTAAGTGATAGTTTGACTGTCAAATCAGTGTATTGGTGTGTGGCCAGCGGATTTAAGAGACCGCCCCGAATCATCGGTGCCATTTGTGAAATAAAATGATAGGTGCATTCTAAATCCTGCAACCCCCAGCGGGTATGACAAAAACAGTAAAAAACAAAACAAAGATATTCATCCGTTTTAAGCAATTGATATTGTGTCGTCTATAAACTTCTATACCAACATCACCAGTCTGAGGTAAAAAAAAAGTGTAATTAGTATACTGTCAGTGTCCACACATTGAAAGTAGCGTAATATACATTAGAATGTAAAAAAAAATATGGCAGAGTAACTCAATATCTTAATTTAGGATCATAGTAAATGAAAAGTTTTTCTTTAATAAACAGACATTGCTCACTATTTTAAACATTGAGATATAAAAAATGCTCCTAAACATAATTTAACTAGGAGCTTTAGACTGCATCCATAGGGTCTGTGCAGCAGGCTGAACTTTTGACGTCCCTACCCAAACTTTGTCGTACGCTAGCTAACATTTTAGTCATTTAGCAGACGCTCTTATCCAGAGCGACTTACAGTTAGTGAGTGCATACATTTTCATACTGGCCCCCCGTGGGAAACGAACCCACAACCCTGGCGTTGCAAGCGCCATGCTCTACCAACTGAGCTACACCGGGCAGTGTAAGTGATCCGTCTGACAGTTCAGATTTACATAATTTTTGACGAAGCAGTTTGGATGTAGTGAACTACCTTATCAAAATAACTTTAGTTAAATAAAACTAACGTTATGTAGGTACATTTCTTCCAGTGTGAATTGTTGGTACAGTACCTTGGTAGAATTTTTTTCCCCCCAGAGTACAGTAGCTTCCAACACTACTAGCGCCACTCTAGCTATCTACGGTATTAGCCTATGCATATTAATCTCTATAGAGTAATTAGCTAGCTAGTTCGCATAACTACACAAAATGATACCATTTGCTATCGTTGCTAAGGAAGAGCTACCAAAATGTTCCATCTCGTTAACTTAACTTTGAACTAGCTATAACGGTAGTTTACGGCTATTTTGACATCGCTGGACTGCAGATATCCAATTATTTTAAATTGTCGTAGGCTACCTAAATGCCAATGAAACAATTATTTTTTACCTGCTACGGTTGTCAATCCCTCAATGATGACCCAAACGCTAACAAGCGTAGAAATAACGTCCGGTTTCTGCCTTCAAAATAAGAGCACCTATACACCATGACATCAAAAGTGTAAGATATTAAACAGGACAAAGCTTTATGTATGCTAAAGCACTTTGTCCATGAACTGATGAGTCAAAGTTATCATATGTCACTAAAATCAAACCAAGTCAGTTACTTTGCTCCTTTATTCATACAATCCCATTATTGCAGGTACAGTTAAATAATGACAAAATAATAAAAAGCTATTTTAGAGGAAAAGGAAATAAATTGGTACAGGCGGCTTACATCCTACTATATCTGAACTGTGGAAAAATGCACGTGTTCTCTAACACATTGATGGATAAATTATTTAATTTAATTGAGAAATCAAGATACCATATGTATGCCTGTGAAGAGGGTAGCAATGGAAGGCAACTAGGTTGCACCACAACCTTCCAGCAGCCTATAAAGAGGCTTTAAAAGCAGGAAGGAATTGGGCACCTTCAAATAACATGCTTCTTGAGTTATATAGCCAAGTGAAGCGGGAATGGGAAAATGGGAGTCCACAGTCTTGGGACAGTGCAGTCTTGAATCTGGGGAGGTAGTTTATTTATTTTTTATACACCATGAGAATTTTTGTCAATCTTCTTTTTCAGATGGTCTTTGTAAGCCAAGATATCCCGGTTCCATTTGGTGATGGTTTGCTTTTCGCACACCCAGATCTCCTGGGCCACCTATGGAGAACAAAGGAGAAAAGGGGTTAAATAGTGACCCAAAAACAGGACAAGCACATACAAGTGCATCAATCACAGTTCTTCCAACAAGTAAACTAGAGCCATTTCTGATAAGCTCATTCAAAATGTTGACTCCGCTACTGTATACTAGTTGAGTGTAACGGCTCAGCACCGGTGTGCCATTGGCATGGTCGAGTATGTTCAGAAAGTGTGGCGGTGGTCCACCAACATATTGCCCTCAAAATGGTTGGAGGTAATCGTTTTCCATTTTAAAAACAACCCTTTCAAACAAAAATCAGGTTCCAATTCGTCGATCCGCACCTGCTGGATGAGCCTGAAGTCGTGGCTAACCAGCATCATGCCACCCTCATACTCGTTGATGGCGTCGGCCAGGGCATCGATGGTCTCTATGTCCAAGTGATTGGTGGGCTCGTCCAGGAAGAGCATGTGGGCGTTCTGCCCGGCCAGCCAGGCAAAGCACACCCGGCACTTCTGCCCGTCGGACAGGTTTCTGATGGGGTTCACCTGGGGGAAAACAGAAAATTGTCACCAATGTCACAAGACAGTTCCCCCAATTCATATATAGGGTTTTAATTCAATTACAGACTTGGTTGGAATTTCAATTGACTACAACCCTGCAGACCTGGGTTCAAATAGTAATTTTTTTCTCCATACTTAAGCTGACCTTGGAGCTTGCGTGGTACAAATGGAACTGATGGAATAGTCCCAAAAGTACAAACACCGCTCCCCTGGCACACCAGACACGCTCAATCAAACATTACAAAGATTTGAAAGCAAAACGTTATCTGAATGCAGGTCTGCAATTCAGACATGACAATATTTGAGGATCACAATTGATCACTAACGATCAAACTGACCTGCTGTTTGCCCGTCAGCCCATAGCGGCCAATGATCTTCCTCATCTCCTCCCTCTCCTTGATCTCTGGGTAACACTTCATCATGTAATCTAGGGGAGAGAGGTCGAGTTCCAGCTGCTCTGTTAGATGCTGGAGAGGAAATAAAGAGTAGGTTCAGCCATGTGAATCATGGAGATTTGTAAAAATGTCTTCAATCAAATAAAAAGTAATCCACTTCACAACCAAGCACAAAATTAGTCAGTGGAACTGCATAATTTTTTCTTAAATTTGCAGACTACTCCAATTTTGGCATTGTAGGAGCATACGCACTTAAATGATTTAAGACAGTTTAGGGTACCAGTGCACTTTAAAAATGGTATGGTACCTGGTGATATCTTCCAATCTTGACGTGGGAGTTCTTGCGGATCATACCGTCAGTGGGGAGGAGCTGAGGACAAAGACAATGAGGAGACATTGGTAGGGATGGAGAGAAGGCAGTTGTGGGATATCTGTTCAGAGAAATGCATAGGCAACTGAACAGGAAATAAACAGCTTACATTTCTACTTATTGACCATCCTCACTTATTAGTAAAAATGGTACCACTTTTTATGGTAAAGCGTCATGGCATGGCCGAATAACAGGACAACAATTCAAGTCTGCTAAATGACCATATACGGTATAGTCATAACAATATCAAGACTCACCTCTCCCATGAGGAGTTTAAGCAGGGTGGACTTCCCGGCACCGTTGGGCCCCACAAGGGCCACTCTGGTGTCGAGGTCGATACCGAACTCAAGGTTCTTGTATATATGGGGCTGAAACATCAAACAAGGGAAAAATGTAAGACAATATTGCGAAAAACATGATACAGTATAGTTTGGAGCTGGAATCTCTTTAGTATTTCGTTTTAGGAACAGTTACAAAATAAAACAAATTGAGCAAAACATTCGTTAGGCAGAAGTGAGAGAAGGTTCAACAACCACCTACCTGGTCATCAGAGTACTTGAAGCTGACATTCTGGACCATGATGACAGGAGGGGGAATCTTCCCACAGGGAGGAAAACAAAATGACAGGGTCTAAAAAAGGAAAAGAATAATGAGTTATGAGTTCAGGATGGTTTGCAGGTGTTATTCTTTGATTCCTGCCTTGTGACACCCTGAAGGAAGCTATGAGATTATGGATTCTCTTTTGCAATTATATAAAACAAATCTGTTATCCTGGAACTGACAAACCCTGTGGCGTCTGCGCTACACTCTTTTTGGCATGCTGCTTAGATCAGATAAACGCTTCGGTCTAGTTTTTGTCAACGTGCCCCCACACTGAGAACACACTGCCTGGCAGGGGCACTATAATTCGGCCTTTTGTTTACATCATGTCACAGCAGCAAACCAACAAAAAAAACACAGTAGGAAAGGAACATCAAAATGTCACTTGCAAAAAAATGATGTATCAAATCTGACTATAATTTGTGACTTCATAAATAGAGTACACCCAAACTCTGGTCACCTGCCTGCAGTAACATCCACTATAACTAGGGTCAAGAGATTTTCCTGATCATGTGACTAGCCCGCCCATGGAAAAACTCTGGGCTGTAGCCAAAACTACAAACTTGTTATACCTAAAAGAGCACCTATCCGACCCTATGGGAAGCACCATCACCTCTGTCAAAGTCACTAAATAGACTTACTTGGTCATTCTTAACACTCTCAGTCAGGCCCGAGGCGACCATCTTCTGCAGCGTCTTCTCTTTACTCTGGGCTTGGCGGGCCAACTTGGCTGAGCCGTGCCCAAACCGGGCTATGTAGTTCTGGTGGGGTAGTAAATAAAAGAAAGTAAGAAAAAGAGAAAAGAGGGGGGGGGTTACAAAACTGACGTTTGGTGAAGCAGTTCACTACCAACACTTCCTCATCGGCCACAAGCTTGGTGGTTCCAAAATAACCCATCACTATGGCTGACGTATCACATATTACTGGCCCGAATTTCACATATATATTGCCAAACTACTTGTGTATGTGAAAGTGTCGTGAGAGAAAGGGGATTTTACCTTCATGTGTTTGATCTGGTCCTGCTCCCAATTGAACCTCTTCATCTGGTTCTCTTCCAGCTCCTCCCTGGTCTTAATGTACTGGTCGTAGTTACCCTTTAAGGAAGTAAACAATTATTAGTTTAGATGATTGTGTACCATTTTACACTTAAAGGGATGTACTCCCACATCTTTTTTATTTTACTTTGTTTTTATGACTTGAAAATAGTAAGCTTTTAAATCATAGTAACTCACCAAGGCAGAATACACTATAACAAGTGCAGAGTTCAATAAACATTTTGACAGATGGAATTTCATAACTTTTCCATGACATCTAACCAAATTTCAATGACTAACAATTGGTGGCGTCTGTACGTATTAAAAAGTACGCGTAATGTGGTATCGACACAGAGGCTGCGCTCTGATCCCATGTACCATCTCTTGTCGTTGTGTAAGGTACTTAACCCCCCCCCCTAAGTAGAATACCTGTTACACAACTGTATAAAACGCATGTGGTCAGTCTGGAGAGCTACTGGGTGCGCAGGCTTTTGATCAAGCCCTGCTCAAAGCACAAAGCCAGTTTATCAAGGTTTGGTTGAGGAGCAAATTTCTCAAATGTGGTTTGATATAGGGGGACTGGAATAAAGGCCTGCACACCCAATAAGCTCTCCTGGAGGATGGTTGACCACCCTTGATGTATAACATTGCAACCAAATATATTTTGTTCCTTTTGAAATAATTAGCTCATTCAATATATCAAAGATCAAATGGCTATGGTAGGCTACAAATCTTTTTATTCAGCTGAAGCAAGCCCACAAATTCAGGAAATGTACCTTTCCGAGTATAGTCATGTATCTTTGCTACCTAACTTAGAAGTGTTTACTTTGCAGGCCAAATAGCATCTATCGAATTGCAATGTCCCATACATTGGATACCCAAATCAAATGGAAGCATCTACAACAAGTTGAAGCCACACAATCCAAAATAAAGGCTACATCAAATCTTTTTTCCTACAATTACTATTCACAATAGCAAAGTGAATTGTTTGTTTCGTCAAAAAGTCCTGGCAGATATGTTGATTTAAAATTGTATTGATATAATATTAACTGCCTGAATATATCACATTAAACAGAAATTAATGTCCATGACTTTTCAAAACTTCTCAGATTTGATCATTTTCCAAAACTCATCCAGGCCTGGAAAACACCATAAAAAAAAAAATCCTTGACTTTTCTAGTATTTCCCATGACCGTACGAACCCTGTAAATGGTTGAAGTCTGAGCTTTAACTGGGTCCATTTGGTTAAGTAAGTTTAATGAACTAGTGTTTATCTATCAACTGAAGACAGGAAAAGCAACTGCTCAGACCTGGAGAATTATTCTAAACCACACAAACATCTTGTTGGTCCATGGTGGAGTGCAGTTGCTTTTACCGTGTAGTATTTCAGCTTGCGCTCGTGTAAGTGCATGATGTTGGTGCACACGCCGTTGAGGAAATCTTGCGAATGGGAGATCAGGACCAGAATACGTTTGAATCTGTAGAATAAGAGAAAGGTTGCAACTTAGGACACTTCTAAATAGCAACAATGCCAATGCTTGAGTTACACAAACCATAGGGATTATTTGTACAATGTCAGGGAACATAGTCAAAGGTAAAGGTCAAAATAATGGAAACACTTGAGTAAATGAGGGATATTGAAAGCAGGTGCTTCCAAACAGGTGTGGTTCCAGAGTTAATTAAGCAATTAACATCCCATCATGCTTAGGGTCATGTCTAAAAATGCTGGGCAGGCCATTATTTTGGCTCCCATGGCTATGCCTTGCCTGGCTACCCAAACGCTACGCCCACAGACATTCGTTTCTTCTCCATAATGATTCGGGATCAGAGTAACAATTTCTAAAACGCAAACACATTCTTACCTATTCTGATTGGTCGCAGAACGCGATGGGTTGGGCCAGAGCCAGAACATGCGTGGGTAGAGCTGCATTTAGAAAATGTGTCATTGGCTGTGACACCGGTTGGTTAGAGATGATCCATTCGCTGATGACTTAGTTTTGTACAACACCCCTCATTTTGACATGAAACAATACCCCCACCCACAGGGCACGAGTGGTCACCGAATGGTTTGATGAGCATGAAAACAATGTAAACCATATGCCATGGCCGTCTCACTCACCAGAGCTCAACCCAATTGAACACTAATGGGAGATTCTGGAGTGCCCGAGACAGCATTTTCCACCACCATCAACAAAACACCAAATGATGGAATTTCTTGTGGAAGAATCCCTCCAATAGTGTTCCAGATATTCTGGCTCGTGGTAGCCCAACGCCCCATTAAGACACTGTCAGTGTTTCCTTTATTTTGGCAGTTACCTGTATATAGCTAGTTAGCACAGAACAATAAACTCCATGTGCAATGTCTAAAACAAATATGTTATCTTGGAACTAACAAACCCTGTGGCATCCGCTCTACTCTTTTTGGCATGCTGCTTAGATCAGATAAACGCTTCGGTCTAGTTTTTGTCAACGTGCCCCCGCACTGAGAACACACTGCCTGGCAGGGGCACTATAATTCGGCCTTTTGTTTACATCATGTCACAGCAGCAATAATAGCATGTAATAGCAGCTTAAAGAGGAGTAGATCATATAAACGTAGTGTTCTGCGATTTTCCAGTTTACCTCTGGAGTTGTCGATCAATCCAGAACACTTACATGTCATAGCAGAAACCTGCCTTCAACCAATCTAAGGTGACTTTTCACATTAAAAAGTAATGATACAGACAATTGTTTCTAGAGAAATCATGTCCTAGGTCTCACACACACACTCGTGTGTAAATGGCCTTACTGGCTAAGCTCTTCCTCCAGCCACACACAGGCGTCCAGGTCCAGGTGGTTGGTGGGCTCATCCAGCAGCAACATGAACGGCTTCAAGAACAGGGCCCTGGAGACGAGGAACCCACAAACCCAGGTTAGTAGGTCTTCAAAATAACAGTGCTAAAATAGGCTTATTCACACACCCAAAAAAAAAAAAAAAAAACAGGGCATGTGCAAATGAAAAACACAATTTACGGGTAGGTCTTATTGAGGTTGTGATTTAGATATTTTTTACTCTAAAACCTCTTAAATAGTTATGACTAAAGGCGTTTGGGCAAAGTGAAACTCAAGAGTGGACAGAACTGCTGGGATCAGATAAACGCTTCGGTCAATTTTTGTCACTGCGCCGCTGCACTGAGAACATACTGCTTGGCGGCGGCGTTATCATTCGGCCTTTTTTCACATCACTTCCAAACAGTTCTGAGCCAAACACCTGTGCATCAGTAGAATATAGTTGGTGTCCATGTTTTGTTAGGATTCGACTGGTCAAGTTAGGGCAGTCAAAGATAAAGTGGGAAAGAAAAAAAGTGTTTGTGGCTTGATGTTATTTAGCCAATTCCAAACAGAACCCTCACAGCCCCTATCCCAAGGCTCTTCATGTAGACTGACAGTTTTCTGGACTGGTTTAGACAGTTGAAGCGAGGCTTAAGAGAGTCTAGGAAAAAGACTGGGCTCAAGGCCTGTACTCATATAGTGTCTCACAGTAGGAGTGCTGATCTAGGATCCGTTTCGCTTTTTATGTTATAATGAATGAACAGGGGCATGGGGCGGAGCTGGGGCCGTATTCTCAGAGTAGTGGTGCTGATCTAGGATCAGGTCACACCTGTCCATGTGATCCTCTTCATTATGATCCAAAAGTTAAAACTGATCGTAGATCAGCACTCCTACTCTTGGAAGCTTTATGAACACAGGCCCAGATCCCAAATATGCACTGATTTATTAGTGTAGGTAAAGGTTTGTCTTTGTATTGTACAGGGTTTTGTACCTGGCCAGAGCGACGCGCATCCTCCAGCCTCCGCTGAAGTCCTTAAGCTTCTTCTGCTGCATGGGGGCGGTGAAGCCAAGACCGTGGAGGATCTGGGAGGCCCGCACCTCCGCCTTGTCTGCGTCCAACTCCTCCAGACGCTCGTACAGCTCCATCAGCTTCTCACACTCGGCTTTAGGGGAGAGAAAAGGGAGCGAGAGAGAGGAAGAGGGGGAGCAGGAAAAAGAGAAGGAGATGATCGTTTGGGTGGAGGAGAGTGGAGACGAGCAGGATAAGAGTTGGGGTGGGTGGAGAGAATGGGAACTTTTACTCTATGGTATCTCTTATAACTGGTTGGAGCAAAACTGAATCAAGGATATTATCCCACCAATTAAGCCTTTGTGCCCTTGTCCCGATGCTACATCATGAAGGGAACACATTATGCAGGACTATTCGGGACATGGGAGGTAGTGTACCACGCCTAGGAAGGGAAGCTGCCACAGTGAGCACAGTTCCCATGGTAACATGGTAATTCACAGAACTACTACAACCAAGCCACCATTATGAAGCAACTCACAGTCCTCGGATGCCAGGCGCTCTGCCTCCTTCTCCAGATGTATCCTTTCCTCGTCCACCTCCATGACACACTGCAGTGCAGTCTTCTCGCTGGGAGCCATCTCACGGGTTAGGTGGTAGATGTCAATGTGCTCTGGGATAGGTACCTCGCGGTGGCCAATGGCTGCCAGCAACATGGATTTACCTGGAAAGAGAAAGATTTGTAAATGTGTCATTTTAGAGTCCCCGTAGAGCTCAAATTTGTATTTGTAAATAAGGTGGGGATAGTTCAAATAAACTTCTACACAGAAGATAGTGTCTACGGCTACTGTTCAGTTATTAATGTTATACGGGGCTAATACATACACCTGGTAAAACTAGGGCATATTATGTCCTGAGGAGATAAAGGCTGAGTTGGCAGAAAGATGTCCCTTGTGGATGGGTGTAACTAACACTGAAATGAGCAATGACGTAGCAAAAATAGGTTTCCCAAGGGCACTGGGTCATGTTCATTAGAGCACACGACAGCAAAATGTTTTCCAATGTAAAAGGGTCTTAATGGATAAATTCCTACCCAAAACACATTCAAAGCGCTTACTTCCTCTTTGTGCCTACTGAACACGCCCCATGTGATGGTCACCACTTACCAGTGCCGTTGAGGCCAATGAGGCCGTAGCGGCGGCCCGAGTTGAGCTCCAGGCTGGTGTCCTGCAGCAGCTCCTGCCCATGGAAGGTGAGCGACATGCTGGTGACGTGCACATCCGTGCTGTTGGGGTGCGATGCCAGCACGCCGGTCACCGCCCGTGCCTCCGTCTTCTTCAGTTCAAATTCATCCATCTCCTTGGTCAGGCTTTCCACGCCTGTAACTCAGTGACATGGAGGGCCGATTAGTCAGTCATTTCTCCATATGAAGGGTTACCCATCTCCACTTACATACATCTGCATACCAGCCTACCCCTGTTTAACATGAGAGAACAACCACCCGGAATACAAATACATTTCTGAAACTTTAAGTAGCTGTGAAGAGGATTTAGACTTGAGCCCTTCTTTAGTTGATCTATGATCGACAACTATTACCGTTGCTTATGCCTCCATTCTCCTGGCCTTCTTCTGGTTTCTCTCCCTCTCCATCCTCTGTTTTTTTTGTCTTCTGCCGGGATTTGGCGGCTTCCTTCTTCTTCTGCGCCTTCTTCTTGGCCAGGTCTGAAGGCATGGCTGCTGTTGACCTCGACAAAATTAAACCTGAAGACAGAGAGCTGGGGGACAAAGCAGGGAAAACTGGGTCAGTAAGCTAATATGGTAAGCAGTCTTCAAGTCAAAAGGCCCGTGCCATTTCGTTTTGTTTGACACGGCGCCTAAAATGGAAACGCCTAGCAAGCCAATGTTGGGAGTCATTCTGTCTCCCAACACCAAGACAAATGGAAGTAATATATCAATTTGGTTGGAACGGGTTTGTTATCGTCATCGTGAAACATGTTGCTGACCAGCTAAATGACCAATTAAATGTACTTAACCCTCTTAAAGCTCTGCTTGATCTGGCTTTAGTCGAACGGCTTGCATGTCCTCCGTTGCCATTCATACGAATCGCAATCGAAGACGATCCATTGAGAATTGCTCAAGTTAGACCGACGATAGAATTTACGCGCAGTTACCTAATCATATTTCGCAACTAGCGCTAGTTAGCTAACTAATCATATTGCGCATTACATTGGTGTTATGGCGATACGTCAGTGTATTCCGGGCCTAACATTGTTGCTCAACACTAATAAATGCCAGCATCCTATACCTGGCCAGCCGAGTTATCTTCCAGCATAGCAGTAGGCACTGCATAACTGGGGTAGCTAGCCAGGTGGCCTATGGCTAACCTCACGTATCGTCCTCATACTCCTTTCCTGACATTTAAATTACCATGGCTAGCTACCTGGCTAAAGTTATATTCGCTCAGAACTGTACGTAACGTTCGCTAGCTATCAACATTTAATCAGTTAGCCAACTGCAAATGTACGTTAACTAACTAGCTGTTAAACTGGCGCGCTGGGCCATTGTATTTTGGTGACTGAAATATTGAGGCCCTACCAAGTTAGCTCAAACTGGCTAGCCAAACTACCTCCAAATCTCAAACTAGTAGCTAAGCAATCTTATCACAAATCCAGGAAGTCCGTGTGGGCTTTGTTATATTTCGATTTGTCAGATGCCAATAATCCCACTGGATAGAAATCCCAAACTGATTTTAGAGTCACGGACGCCGGTCAGCTAACTGGCGGCTAATGCCGAGAAACTCGTGGTCCTCTTTTCATTGCATTGTGTAGTAGCTAGAAACTAGCTAGTTTACCGGCATGCTAGCTAACGTTCTCAAACAATTCCAAACTAACATATCCTGCCAACAATTTATCAGATGCTTCTTACTGAATTCAACAAGATTTAAAAACTATTTGTGACTATGTTAGTTGTGGTTTATATATGTTTAAATATCATGCTAGCGTTTTCTTACCGGTCTTTTTCCTCTTCACCGGCGGCTGCGACGATGTTGGAAACGCACAAGAAAGAATGAGCTCGTTGTCGCGTGTCCCAATGCCGGTTCACCGACCAATGAAATGTCGAGTTGTCTTTCTAGACCTACTTTCTCATTTTAATATAGGGCGGGTAAAATAGGAAGGGTTGTGGGAAATTGTGTCTTCTGTACGTTATTACATAAAGACCAGAAATGATTCATTATTGCAACATCATTGATAGAGTGGACCTCATTTTTCACAGACATTTTGGATTTACCGGTTGTCAGAATTTGCACTCTTTTTCATTGGAACACGTTTTAGGCTACATAGAACTCCAGTGAAACAAAAATAATGATTGTGATTCAATAGGCTTAAAATAAATAATTGTAACTATTGAGCTTATTTACACATCTAAAGACTCAAGCAGGGTTGTGGTCAATTCCATTTAAATTCAGTCAATTCAGGAAGTAAACTGACAATTCAATTTTTTCTCATATTGAGTTAAATCTCAAGTTCAGTCTACTATATTGGTTTGCATCAGTTTAAAAAATAAACCACAACATAACAACATTGAATCATAACAACAGAAAATACATATAATCCGTAACCAAGGAAGGCCCTAAAAAGGAATGCCCTAAAAATTATCAAAGACTCCAGCTACAATAGTCATAGACTGTTCTCTCTGCTACCACACGGCAAGCGGTACCGGAGCGCTAAGTCTAGGTCCAAAAGGCTTCTTAACAGCTTCTACTCCCAAGCCATAAGACTCTTGAACAGCTAATCATGGCTACCCGGACTATTTGCATTTGGTCTATCGAGATTCAGAAATTGCACTATGGCTTAGCAGTCAAGGGTTAACCCTTGCTTAATAAATCAGACTGAAACCAGCTTTCTGGGGACACAGTCTGAATTAAAGCACTGCAAAAGAGACAGAATCATTAGATCATTTGTTTTGGTACTCTCCATTTGTAGCTTGATTTTGGTCACAGGTCCAGGAATGGCTGAAGGATTGCAATATTTACCTGGAGCTAACCCTGCAGATAGCATTACTGGGTGATCTGAAAAGTCATAGTCAATCGATCAATAATATAATAAAACATTTAGCAAAAATGTTTATTTTCAATTTACAATCGGTAGAAACAATGAGAATAGAAGGGTTCAGAACTTTTGTGAAACATCACAGTACAGTTGAAAAATATATGGCAAACAGAAATCCGATATGGATGGTGTTAAGAGATAGATTGGAGGTGTTGAATGGAGCTGAAGGATGGGACTAATACCAACTAACAACAACTAATAACAACAAGATAACTAATGTAAAGCATACTGTGTCCATAATAAGTATATAGGTTATAGGTTGAGAGCTTTTGTGAAAGAGCACAGTTAGAAAGATATGGCATATAGAAGCAAACCGGATGGACATCATGAAAATGATCGGAGAGGTTGAGGGTAGAGGAAGTTCAGGAGTAAAAACAAACAAAAGAGAATTATTGTAAAATTGACTGTGTCCATAAAATGTATATTTATTTATTTTTATTTCACCTTTATGTGGCCAATACAATTTGATTTGATTTGATTTGAGAACACGTTCTCATTTACAACTGCGACCTGGCCAAGATAAAGCAAAGCAGTGCGATAAAAACAACAACACAGAGTTACATATGGGGTAAAACAAAACATAAAGTCAAAAATACAACCTAAAATATATATACAGTGTGTGCAAAATAATTACAATTAGTATTAACACTGGAATGATAGATGTGCAAGAGATGATGTGCAAATAGAGATACTGGGGTGCAAATGAGCAAAATAAATAACAATATGGGGATGAGGTAGTTGGGTGGGCTAATTTCAGATGGGCTGTGTACAGGTGCAGTGATCGGTAAGCTACTCTGACAACTGATGCTTAAAGTTAGTGAGGGAGATAAGAGTCTCCAGCTTCAGAGATTTTTGCAGTTCGTTTCAGTCATTGGCAGCAGAGAACTGGAAGGAATGGCAGCCAAAGGAGGTGTTGGCTTTGGGGATGACCAGTGAGATATACCTGCTGGAGCGCATACTACGGGTGGGTGTTGCTATGGTGACCAATGAGCTAAGATAAGGAGGGGATTTGCCTAGCAGTGATTTATAGATGGCCTGGAGCCAGTGGTTTTGGCGACGAATATGTAGTGAGGACCAGCCAACAAGAGCGTACAGGTCACAGTGGTGGGTAGTATATGGGGCTTTGGTGACAAAACGGATGGCACTGTGATAGACTACATCCAATTTGCTGAGTAGAGTGTTGAAGGCCATTTTGTAAATAACATCGCCGAAGTCAAGGATCGGTAGGATAGTCAGTTTTACGAGGGTTTGTTTGGCAGCATGAGTGAAGGCGGCTTTGTTGCGAAATAGGAATCTGATTCTAGATTTAACTTTGGATTGGAGATGCTTAATGTGAGTCTGGAAGGAGAGTTTACAGTCTAACCAGACACCTAGGTATTTGTATATAGTATGTATAAACTGGAAGTAGAGGCCTAAGCGTTGTTGTTCACTAGTTTATTTCAATTAGGGAAGGGGTGGTGGAGTTGGAAAGTAATAAAGGGAAATATATTTTTTTAAAGGATATGTACAGTGGGGAAAAAAAGTATTTAGTCAGCCACCAATTGTGCAAGTTCTCCCACTTAAAAATATGAGAGAGGCCTGTAATTTTCATCATAGGTACACGTCAACTATGACAGACAAATTGAGAAAAAAAATCCAGAAAATCACATTGTAGGATTTTTAATGAATTTATTTGCAAATTATGGTGGAAAATAAGTATTTGGTCACCTACAAACAAGCAAGATTTCTGGCTCTCACAGACCTGTAACTTCTTCTTTAAGAGGCTCCTCTGTCCTCCACTCGTTACCTGTATTAATGGCACCTGTTTGAACTTGTTATCAGTATAAAAGACACCTGTCAACAACCTCAAACAGTCACACTCCAAAGTCCACTATGGCCAAGACCAAAGAGCTGTCAAAGGACACCAGAAACAAAATTGTAGACCTGCACCAGGCTGGGAAGACTGAATCTGCAATAGGTAAGCAGCTTGGTTTGAAGAAATCAACTGTGGGAGCAATTATTAGGAAATGGAAGACATACAAGACCACTAATAATCTCCCTCGATCTGGGGCTCCACGCAAGATCTCACCCCGTGGGGCCAAAATGATCACAGGCCACCAGCCATACTGCTCGTTCTTTGCGTGATTTCCTGCAAGACAGGAATGTCAGTGTTCTGCCATGGCCAGCGAAGAGCCCGGATCTCAATCCCATTGAGCACATCTGGGACCTGTTGGATCTGAGGGTAAGGGCTAGGGCCATTCCCCCCAGAAATGTCCGGGAACTTGCAGGTGCCTTGGTGGAAGAGTACGGTAACATCTCACAGCAAGAACTGGCAAATCTGGTGCAGTCCATGAGGAGGAGATGCACTGCAGTACTTAATGCAGCTGGTGGCCACACCAAATACTGACTGTTACTTTTGATTTTGACCCCCCCCCCCCCTTGTTAAGGGACACATTATTCCATTTCTGTTAGTCACGTCTGTGGAACTTGTTCAGTTTATGTCTCAGTTGTTGAATCTTGTTATGTTCATACAAATATTTACACACGTTAAGTTTGCTGAAAATAAACGCAGTTGACAGTGAGAGGACGTTTCTTTTTTTGCTGAGTTTTTATATATATATATATATACATACATACATTTAAGCCACCCCCCCAAAAAAAAAGTAGAAATTAAAAATACCATTAAAAAAAGATTTCTACCATTTACATTTCTATCACCTGGCACATGCGCAAATTAAACCATGTTAACACCTGCAAGACTTCGGTTAGTATGCATGTACTTCCGTCTTGTACACATGCCTTGGATAGTGAGCAAACAAATCGTGATAACCACACACAGAGACCTGCGTTTTGAAGTCGGTTTAGTTATACTTTCCGGTGGATATTTTGTCTCAAATTTCCACTAGCAGAAGGAAATCAATAGACAACAGGTAGAGTAAGTTCAAATGAAGTTTATTCAACATTCTGACTTGTGAAGGGACTGTTTGGAATGTTTTTTTTCTAAATGTTAGAGACAAGAGTGGACCTGTACACACTGGGATTTGTAGAGGCTATATTAACCCTAACCCTAACCTCACTAAAACTATACCTAACTCTTGTTCCTAAACCTGACCTCAACCCTAACCTTAATTAATTTCGAGCCCTATGCCTAAACTTTTAAATTAATGTTACCATTGATTCTTGAAGAATATAACTTATTATTGTCTCATGAACCTAGCTCAAATGTAATACCCCATCAGAACCCATAATATAAGCTTGTTTTACTCCATTGTTTGTAAACAATTTATTTATAAACAAACAGTGTAGGATATGTCCTCAAAACATGGTTAAAACTATACTTTTTATCTCATGGATGGTCAGTCCTTGCATCCATAGCTCTGTCTATGAATTTGAGAGTGGGTACAGGCTGGATGAGGGTGATCACTTGTTTGAACTGCAGATTGAGCCTTTAAGTTTTCATTCTGACGGTCAAATATACACTTCCTATCTAGAAGCAAGGTCAGACATTGCATATTTTGATTTGTGATAAAATATTGGTATTAATATGTTAAACATAAATTCAAGGAAGTTTTCACTTTTTAACATAGTGGTTGTCCATGGTCTTCTACTTTTAAACAACCACATCACGATATTGCTTCATTGGTCACAAAAAGGGAAGGGCTTCGAACAGGTCCCACCCAGCTGTAACAGACATGCCTATTTAGAGTCAATGCTGTCTTGAATACAGCAGACTCCCTCCGCCACAGGCTTTGACAGAAGAGACAAAATGCAGCGGGTATCATTGGCATTGGTCATTTTCACCATTGCAATAATTACAATACAATCTGTGCCCATAGAAACAAGTGGTGAAATCATCCTCCTATCTCTTTTGGTAAGCTTTTTATATAATTACTTATTCACTATCTTTAAAAGTTTTTGAGGAGTAACATTGTTTTTTGTGATTGCTTTTGATGAGTAGACTAACATTGGTGAGCAGTACTTTAATTCTTTGACTCTTGGATCAGAGGGAACTTTTTTAACGTGGGACATTCATTGCAGCATTTATAATTTTTTTGCTTTGGAATAGGATGGTAGCATATGTAAGACCTTTGATTTACGTGTAGGGGCACTAGCTATAGAGATTCTTTCACAGTCAATCATAATCATCAAAGGGTTAAAAGCACGAAGTTCCTTTGAATGCATGTCCCTCCAACAACAACAAAAATAACAAAAAAGCAAACATACCTGATCATAATCAAATTTGATGATTTTCTTATTTTCCTTATAGCTCCAAGCAAATCTTCAGATCTCTGTGTGTTAGTCTTTCCTTTCACGTGAATTATGAATTGATGTCAATTGAAGATTTGGGCAAACTTCTGAATAATACCTATAGGTATAGTTAACAGTAAGTGTTGGCTCATTGTCCTCCGCAGATTGAGAAAACGCAACACATCAGCACGAGCCAGTTGCGCAGGAGAAGGGGGACCGATGACTCCTTCAAGAAACCCTCCCACTCCTGCTCTGGCTGCTACTCTGTCATAGGGGACCCCACTACAACATGATCATCACGCCAGTGAGGTGAGAGCCATCATTTCACAGCCCATAAAGTCCTTATTTACTCAGATCAGTAGGACTACATGTAGTGTATTGAAATGTAACTTAAGGTGAGCTGTTTATTAATGCTTTATACAACCGCCTCGACTCACCTTGCAGGAGCTGGTTTCACCCTTCCAGAGGACAAATCAACAAACGCGGAATCACCAGAAACTCCACTCCAAAGAACAAGAAGAAACTACTAAACAGAGGAACTATCCTCAAAGTAAATATCGTCACTGCTCCCCCTTTTTTTCCACATTCGAGAATTTATATTGAGGAGACGCTGTTTTGTTGAACTATGTGTTGAACTCTGTGTTTTCTAAGATAAACGAATGACACTGTTTCATACGAATCGTGCTGTGTCGTGTATTGTATGGATGAACGCTGGCTGTGTCTTGTGGGAGCGCCTGTTAAAATGTCCTTTCCCCCATCCTCATTTTGACTCATAAGGGCAATAACTATAATTTAGGCATGTCATTATCAATGACTTCAATTTAGAGCTCTACACATGCTGAGTCGTAGCCTGGTTAAACCAGCCTGAATGCTGTGCTCACGATTGTTTCACGTCATGTTGAGCACAAGTTTCAGTGTGGTCATAGGCTGGGTGAGGCACAAGTGGTATTTAAAAAATGAGTCATTGAAACCATGCCACAACTCCAAAACTATATTGGCTAACTTCTTGAGATGAGAACGACCAACACCTTACTCAATCATTATTACATTTCATTGAAGTTGAGGCCAAGTAGCAGTTTTAACCAATCAGAATCCAGGATTAGACCCACCACTTGTATAGACTTTGTTAATATATCAACAAAGTAGTCTTATGTGCCATTATTGAAAGTAGTGTCCCCAAAAGGAAAATTCCAATCTAACCCCAATCTATTTGAATAAAGAGGCCTAGTTGAAAAAAGAGGACCCGATACTTTCTTGCAGAGGTTTTGATTTTATTAAACTCTTTAGTAAGAACATGGTCTCTGAAGGAAACTTTGCACAGATACCTTGGAGATCAACGGTGTGAGAGCTTCATGTTCATTGGTGTTATTCCAAACCCAAGGACAGTCAATCATAACTTGAGCTCCAACATTAAGAAGTAGCCATGTCCCCAAATGGTTCTCAGTCTTTCCACTAGTGACTAGATGTGTTGGAGCCTGATAAGACAAAAAATACATAATAAGTAGTTCATTATACCGGAATAGTGTCAGACCCCAGTAAGACTAGCTGTCGCCATTGGAGTTGGCTAATGCAGACCCTAATGAATCAAATCAAGTATAAAGGACTTGAACAATGTATATTAAAGATATATTGTTTTGAAATAGTATGAAGAAAGGTGAGAATTTGTGTCTGCACTTGCAGAAATGATTTCCGTCCCCAATGAACCAACAAGCTAATACATTTACATTTTAGTCATTTAGCAGACGCTCTTATCCAGAGCGACTTACAGTTAGTGAGTGCATAAATTTTTTCATACTAGTATGGAGGACCAGGAGTGACAAGAAAATAAATAAATAAATAAATGTGAACATAAACCAATGATTAAATTATAAAAGTAATTGACTATTAATGCATTAATAATGCACTTCTAAATTAATAAACAAATAAAACATTTGAAAACTGATGAGGAAATATATACATTGATTTGAATACATTTTCATTATTAATTTATACATTTTTTAAAAAGAGTTTGTCACTCCTGGTCCGCCATAATTACAAACAACCTAACAACAACGTCTTACCCCTATTGGTTTCTACAAGGGTGACTAGCACTTGGAAGATGCTCCCAGAAACAGGGAACAACGTCCACATCGCTCACACGCCAGTCAGTTTACACATGGAGGTGTGTGAAATGTTTGCGGAAATCAAGATCATTGTGATCTGTACGTGGATATGCTTTAGGAAGAGATATACAGGTAACTGCCAAAATAAAGGAAACATCAAAATAAAGTGTTTTAATAGGGTGTTGGGCCACCACGAGCCGCCAGAGCCACCAGGACAGCTTCAATGTACCCTGGCATAGAGTCTCCAAGTGTCTGGAACTCTATAGCAGGGATTCGACACCATTCTTCCATGCGAAATTCCATTATTTGGTGTTTTGTTGATGGTGGTAGAAAACGCTGTCTCAGGCGCCGCTCCAGAATCTGCCATAAGTGTTCAATTGGGTTGAGATCTGGTGACTGAGTCTCACACCCCCTTTAAACCCCCTATGCTCCTTTGACACCCCTCTTTCAAAGTCACTGAGATCTCTTCTGCTAGCCAAAATAATGGGCAACAGGACATGACCCTAAGCATGATGGGATGTTTTAATTGCTTAATTAACTCAGGAACCACACCTGTGTGGAAGCACCTGCTTTCACTCTACTTTGTATCCCTCATTTACTCAATTGTTTTCTTTATTTTGGCAGTTATCTGTATATGTCAATATTCTAAACAATCAGGCTGTTCTCCCTGATGAATGCTTCACATTCAGAAAAAAGTCTGAGTTTTTAAGATATTGTTCTATTGAACTTGCCACCACAATAGAGTCATTTTAATATAATGAAGAGTGCTTTGCTCCTCCTTGTAGACTTTACATTTACATTTAAGTCATTTAGCAGACGCTCTTATCCAGAGCGACTTACAGTTTAGTCACATTATGATTATACTATTTATTTTTCATACCCCCTGTGGGATACGAACCCACAACCCTGGCGTTGCAAACGCCATGCTCTATCAACTGAGCCACATCCCTGCCGGCCATTCCCTCCCCTACCCTGGACGACGCTGGGCCAATTGCGCGCCGCCCCATGGGTCTCCCGGTCTCGGCCGGCTACGACAGAGCCTGGATTCGAACCAGGATCTCTAGTCTTTACCTTGGGGTGCTGAGCTGCCGCAGGGCTCTGAATGGGGAGGAAGGGGAGTTTGTCTCCCCTCAGGCTCTGATGCACCTGTGCACCTGTTGAGAGGAACACTGTGTCAAAGGAGGTCATGAAATCTCATCCATTGGAAAATATTGCGTGGAGTTCACCTTGATATCCAGTGCTTGACTTGAGCAGGATTTCACCAGAGCTGAGTACCGGCACCTAAAATGTTCTACTGCTTGAGCTCCTGTTCCTCTTATAGAATATTAACTCAAAAGTATTGTGGAGCTCCTGCACCTAAATATAAACAGCACCGGCTCCCAAAATGAGGTCCGGAACCAATTTCAGACCAAGTCAAGCACTGTTGCTATAATAGCTTAAACAGAAAACCAGTTTGAAGCCAGAAAATTATATCATTAAGAAGTCATGTGCCAATGGTATTTTGCCTGCTGGGCTATTAATCTTATTTTTTGAAATTGACTTTGCCTCGAAGGTTACCTCTGAAGTTAGCTACTCACATTGAGGGGTGGTAGCGGCTCTCCTCCCCATCCAAGATGCCGTGGTAGGTGCCGATCTCCAGCTCCAGGCGCATTTTGTTGCCTAGCAACGTCTCATAGTCACAGCGTTGCTGTTCAATGTCGCCGCGGACGTCGCCCAGCTCCGACTCCAGCTTGCCAATGACGGATCCCAGGTTCTGCAGCTCAATGTCATGCCAATGCTTGGCGTCGTTCAGTGAGTTCTCCAGACCGCGCTTCTGTTGGAGCAAGTTGACACAGTTGATGCAGTTGACACCTCCAAAACACACACACACACACACTCTGTGTTTCATTTGTTCCATTCCGACCATTCCAATTAGCCCGTCCTTCCTATTTCTACCTCCACCAGCCTCCACTGACATACACACTATTGGTGGTGGAGCTGTCCCCAGAAACGTTGCCCTATATAGGGACACTGTTGAGGTGGCAGCACAATTCGTACCAGTGCTCTGATGGACTCTGTTTCGGCCTGCAGACTCTGGATCTTACAGCCAGCGTCATTACACTCCGTCTTCAGACTCTCCAGCTCCTCCTCCTCACGACTCAGCTTACAGCCCACACTCTCCGCCTGCTGAACTCATGCACACACGCACGCACGCACCCACACACACACACACACACACACACACACACACACACACAAATGTACAGCCGTCAAGCTATGTCAAAGGGCAGGTGTATTCCGTTTGTTTTGACTGGCCCCTAGTAGACACAATAAACCTCAAGCTGACCCCATAATAGATAAACAACTAATGTCCACTACACATTTATCAAAAGTAAATAGTTGATTTCTCCCCTGTTTATTCAGGTGTTAAAGGTTGTATGCATGGGGAACTACAGTATGAACTTACCTTGAATTCCAGGTAGGCATCGGTCTCGGCACGGTTCTTCTCGATGACTCTTTCCCAGTGGGAGCGGATGTAGGCCAGTATCTGGTCCAGATTGGTCTCAATGGGAGCGTCCGGCTCGTCCACCTCATGGCCTGCCATCTGGTTGTAGAGCACCCTCACGTCCTGAAGGGGGCAGCAGAACACATGGGAAAACAGTAATACACCGGATTCATAGAATCAATTTGATCTTAATCATCTGATTTTAAATAACAACTAGCTGGATGAGGTGTGGGCTTTCACTGGGTTGGAGGTAAATGATTGTCAGTGGACATTTTGTCTTAAAACTTAAAACCCCACAAGAAAGGAATCCTATGGAAATGCTAGCAGTTAGGGTTCATATGTGCTCCATTTATTTCTATGCTGGGTAAGTAAACTAAATGAATACCCAAGAACTGTCTTGGGGATTGAACTAAGTGGGAAAAGTAATGTTAGATTGTATTTTGATGGGAATATCCCTTTCTCTAATATCTCACACTAAAAACCCCATTATGTGCTCCATTCCTTCATGCTTGACCCACCTCCTCGTGGTTGCGGGCCAGGTCTCGGAGCTCAGCCCTCATGCTGTCCATCTGGCTCTCCAGGTCTGACTTGGTCAGGTTGGCGTTGTCAATCACCTTGTACAGAGAGCTAATCTCCTCCTCCACCACTTTCCTGAAGGGCTGCTCATTCTCATACCTACAGGACAGAGAGAAAGTGAATCTCAAAAATCAAGGTGTTCTTCTCCATGCTCTCCTCGATTCCCCAGGTTCTGACATTTTGGGAAGGAGGTGAGGAGAGAGGATGTGAGGGGAGAGGATGCGAGGAGAGTGTATGCTCACCGGTCCTTGAAGTCCTCAGCGTTGGCCTGCACATTCTCTGTCTGTAGCATTAGCCTGGCATTGTCAAGGATGGACTCACTAACCTGTGTGGGAGATTTTGCAACATGTCAGTCTGTCCAGTAGGGTGCAACAGATGTTCTGAGTCCAACGTAGGGTGAATTTTTCGATAAATGGGTATTCTACATACAGGTATAATGCTCTATTACTTGTTATAAGCATGTGTGCGCCTTTACAATGTCTTATTATAAGGCTTATGGTATGTTAAGTCTCTCTATGCAGGTCATTTTCAACGGACTCAAAATAGCTGTTATTAAGTCAGGCTCATTATCAGATGATAATAAGACCAGACTCCCTATGTGAAAACCGCGTTACTTTATAAACCACGAAAGGTGGTCAGCGTTTACCCACCTATTTTGTTTACTCACTACATCACTGATTACAAGAGGGGTCATGCATGCCTGTGCCAAGTCTTAGAGTGCATTATAATGGCATCATAGTGCATTCCACCTCATCTATGGAAGACTGCAATACTTCAACATCATTTCTTTATTGGAAATCCAGCCACCATCAGACTCGCTCTCAAGACTGGCTGGCTCTAGAGGTACAGTGGGTCTCCACAGTGTCCGGGAAGATTGCTTTTAGTTATTGTGACCCTAGTGCATGGAATGACCTGCAGGCCACTTTGAGGCTTGACTCTCTGGTCTTGAAGGGTCAGTGCGGGACTTTGATGAGGAATGTGGTGAAGGAGAATTGCACTTGTTTTGATTTATGTTTTGATTGATGTATAATTGTATCTGTCACTTTTGAATTTGATTTGTTGTAATGTGTCATTGTACATTTATAGTGTTGTATTGAGGCTGATCATGTTGATGTATTGTTCCCAGGGCACCCTTATAAAATGAGACGCTGGTGTCAATGGGTTTCCATTGGTTAAATAAAGGTAAATAAAAAGACAAAATATGCTAACAGTCTCACAGTGCAATAAACAATTGAGGATCATAAACACTGCATCAAAGTTAGACTCCCCATTCCAAAACTGTCACTTTTAAATGAACACACTATCCAGCGCAAATCCCGCCACAATCTCCAGCTCCGACCACCCACTCAATCAGTGCTTCAACCTACTCCCATCAGGTCGGAGGCACAGAACAGTAAAATGCTGCACTGCCGGATCAGCAGGAGCTTTCTTAACTTCATTCTAGGACTCCCTCTCTTCTTTACCTGTCCGTATGTGTCTTCCCAGTCCTTCTCTACCCCTCTCCTCCCTTTCTCTTTCCCTTCTTACCAGTCTGTACCCATCATACTCAACTCCCTCTCTCTCTCCCTCTTCCTTCCTTAACTGTCTGTAGATGTCCTCCTAGTCCTTCTCTACCCCTCTCCTCCCTGCTCTGCCTTTCTCCCCCTTACCTATCTGTAACCTTTCTACCCATCATCCTCCACTCCCTCCTTCTTCCCCCTTCCTTACCTGTCTGTAGACATCCTCCCAGTCCTGTCTGAGGGGACCCCAGGCTCCGGCGCTGGACGCCTTACGATCCAGGCATTGTCTGATCTGCTCCTCCAGCTGCTGGTTGAGAAGCTCCAGGGCACGCACCTTGTCCCTGTACTCCATCAGGCAGGCGTTAAGGCTCTCAGCACCCCCGGGGTGCTGCCTGCCACCAGCCCCGGCCCCGCGGGGCATCACAGGCGCGGCCGTGCTCCTCAGCCCCTGCAGGAACACACTGCTGATGCCCAGGGCGCGCCGCGACACGCGCGTACCCAGGCTGGACGCGCTGCTCGTGGGGGCTGTCCCCACAAAGACGCCCCGGGGGGCTGTGGTGATGCCCGCGGTGCCAGCCCTGGTGCTGGCGCTACCCGGGCGCTCTGCAGCGGTGGGCTGGCCCAAGAAGGAGGATCGACGTCTTGGCAGAGGCATGTCCCTTGTTCTTGGAGAATGCGGGGATGAGACGAGAGAATGCGGGAGCGTGTGTGTGGGTGTGTCAGAAGAAGGCTAGTCACCATGCATAGACATCATTGAGTGGCTTGAGAATCTGTTCGGTGGTCTGTTGTGTCAAACAGCCGGAGTCCCTGGGCGCATGGCTCTTTATTGTGGCCTGGGCTTCTGGAAAGCAGAGGGGATTATTGTTCCCCTGTGGTGTTTGTGTTGTCATTGTGACAGTGGCCTGGTTCAGGTTGGTGGATTGGGGCTCTTTGTGTGTGTGTGTACTGGTTGTTTTTTTGGCTGCCTCAGCATTGGAGAAAACTCCATCGAGCGCTGGCTTGCTCACCCCATACCCAAGCACAAACTACCACCGGTGCTTCGTCTGACTGGACAAAATCTGACTGGAGATGCTTCTACCTCCTCTTTTGTATGTGTGCATGAGTGAGTGAGTTTGTGTGTGTGTATGTGAATTTATATGTGAGAACTTAATAATCAGGTCATGCATCAGTGTAAAGAGTATGCCCAATGGCTGTAAGCATAACAGACTGGAGAAGGGGCCAGAGGAATGTTCAGTATAGCCAGTTTTTTTGTGTCTAAAGTTGGAATATGTTTGATTAAAATACAGTCAATGAAGGCCCAAGGATTTATAAAATAATTGTTGTATTTTTTGAATATAAACGTTGTTTTAATTTCTATTCAATCTTTTCAATAATATTTCGATGATATTCTGATTATATTCTTATTTTCAATGATATTCTGATTTAATCTCTTCAGTTTGTGTTGGAAAGGAAAGGGTTAACCTCTTAATGATCGGACCCTTTTTAAAAATTTTCGCCTAAAATGACATACCCAAATCTAACTGCCTGTAGCTCAGGACCTGAAGCAAGGATATGCATATTCTTGATACCATTTGAAAGGAAACACGTTGAAGTTTGTGGAAATGTGAAATTAATGTAGGAGAATATAGCACATTAGATCTGGTAAAAGATAAGATATGTGTTTTCTATTTGCCCAAAAGTGCTGAATTGGTTAATTGATATATCTTAAAATACATAACTATAGAGAACATACAAAATTATATGGTAATACAAAATGTAAGTTTACACACTCCCAGGAATGTCATACATGATGGATCATTAGCTTATACACTAACTTTCACACATCTAGATGGCTGAGCGGGGTGGGTGTGGAGCCAGACACAGCAGGGGTTCAAACTGTAGAACCCAGTTCCAACATTTGAATATAAAAATGGATTTTATCAAACAGAACTATGCTACATTTTATCTCTGGGACCCTTAGGATGACAATTCAGAGCAAGATTACTGAATGTAAGTACATAATTTACCTTCAGTTACAGTGATAAGTATTTTGTTGTTGTGCACTCTCCTCAAACAATAGCATGGTATTTGTTTACTGTAATAGCTACTGTAAATTGGACAGTGCCGTTAGATTAACAAGAATTTAAGCTTTCTGCCCATTTAAGACATGTCTATGTCCTGGAAAGTTTGCTGTTACTTACAACAGTCATGCTAATCACATTAGTGCACGTGTAGCGGGTGATTTGGACGGAGGCGCAGGAGCTGTAAATCACAGAATAATGGATGGCGAAGGTGGAGGGATCAAGGACATCCTTCACCGGGACCCAGCACCACTCCTCAGGACCGTACCCTTCCCACTCCACGAGGTACTGAAGGCCCCCCACCCGACGCCTCAAATCAAGGATGGAACGGACGGAGTACGCCGGGGCCCCCTCGATGTCCAAAGGGGGCGGAGGGACCTCCCGCACTTCAGACTCCTGGAGCGGACCAGCCACCACCGGCCTGAGGAGAAATACATGAAACGAGGGGTTAATACGGTAATCTGGAGGGAGCAGCAACCTATACATAACATCGTTAACTCTCCTCAGGACTTTGAACGGCCCCACAAACCGCGGACTCAACATCCGGCAGGGCATGCGGAGGGGCAGGTTCCGATCACCCGGTACAAAAACCGGGGCCTCACTGCGGTGGCGGTCAGCGTTTTGGCCTTCTGGTGACGCACTGCGCACTGGAGTTGGACGTGGGCAGAGTTCCACGTCTCCTCTGCGCGCCGAAACCAGTCGTCCACCGCAGGAGCTTCGGTCTGGCTCTGATATCACGGTGCCAGGACCGGCTGATACCCTAAAACACATTGAAATGGTGACAGGTTAGTGGAGGAGTGGCGGAGAGAGTTCTGGGCATAAACGGCCCATGTCACGAACACCGACCATCCCCCCGGCCGGTCCTGGCAGTAGGACTGCAGGAACCTACCCACATCCTGATTCACCTGTTCCACCAGTCCATTCGATTCTGGGTGAAACTCAAAGGTCAGGCTGACCGAGACCTCCAGACGTTCCATGAACGCCTTCCAGACCCTGGACTGGGGAGCCCGGTCAGACACTATGTCCTCTGGCACAACCATAGTGCCGGAAGACGTGAGTAAACAGGGCTTCCGCATTTTACAGGGCCGTGGGGAGACCGGGCAGAGGAAGGAGGCGGCAGGCTTTAGAGAAGCGGTCCACTACGACCAGGATGGTGGTGTTACCCTGAGAGAGGGGAAGATCAGTTAGGAAATCAATGTATAAGTGGGACCATTGCCATTGTGGAACTGGTAAGGGATGTAACTTACCCGATGGAAGGTGCCTAGGTGCCTTACTCTGGCTGCGTCCACCGCCCACACCACCGGCGCCAAAATGCAGGAGGCCGGGAGTATAGGGGTGTTGTCAATGAGCCTCTCCTCTGTGTCGTACAGCCGTGACAGTGCATCTGCCTTCATGTTCATAGTGTGTGGTATATAGGACAGCGTGAAATCAAACCGGGTGTACTCCAACAAACCGGATGTACTCCAGGTTACGGTGGTCAGTCCAGACAAGGAAAGGGAGTTTCGCCCCCTCGAGCCAGTGCCTCCACGCTGTCAGGGCTCTGACAACAGCCAACAGCTCCCGATCACTAACATCGCATACCCCTACCTCGGACGCATCCACCTCCACTACGAACGGCAATGATGGATCGGGATGGGCCAGTACCGGGGCTGAGGTGAACAGAGCCCTCAGGTTACTGAAAGCCCTGTCAGCCTCAGCAGACCAGCGGAGCCGGGACGGCCCACCCTTCAACAGAGAGGTGATAGGAGCTGCGACCTTGCCCAAGCCCCAGATAAACCTCAGACAGTAATTGGCAATGCCAATGAAGCGCTGCACCTCCTTTACCATGGTTGGAGAATTACGGCCAATTACGCACGGCCAATTACGCACGGCTGAAATGCGGTCTCCCTTCATCTCCACACCTGAGGTGGTGATGTGGTATCCGAGGAAGGAGACGGATTGTTGGAAGAACAAACACTTTTCTGCCTTGGCAAACAGGTCATGCTTCAACAGTCAGCCCAGCACTCTGCGAACCAGGGACACATGCTCAGCGCGTAGCAGAATACACCAGGATGTCATCGATGTAGACCACCACATCGCGACCAAGCATGTCCCGAAACATCTCGTTCACAAAGGACTGGAAGACTGATGGATCATTCATCAACCGAAAGGCATCACCAGGTATTCATAATGCCCCGTGGTTGTGCTAAATGCTGTCTACCACTCGTCCCCTTCCCGGACACGCACCAGGTTGTATGCACTCCTGAGATCTAATTTTGTGAAGAAGCGCGCCCCATGCATTGATTCAATCACAGAGGAAATGAGGGGTAGAGGATAACTATAGCGAATGGTAGTTTTATTAAGTGCACAGTAATCAATGCAAGGGCACAGAACCCCGTATTTCTTCTTCACGAAAAAGAAACTCGAGGATACGGAGAAGTGGAGGGACGTATGAACCCCTGACGCAGGGACTCAGAGACGTGTGTTTCCATAGCCTTAATTTCAGCCTGCGACAGGGGATATACATGAATCCAGGGTGGCACAGCATCTAACCGTAGGTTTATCGCGCAATACCCCCGCCCGATGGGGTGGTAATTTGGTCGCCTGCGTTTTGGAAAACGTGTGCGCCAAATCGAGGTATTCGGGGGGAATGCGCACGGAGGAGGTATTGTCTGGACTTTCCACCTTGGTCGCACCAACGGAAACAATGTCAAACGTGATTTGCTCATTATGGGTCTCCTGCATAATCATAGTGACTGGTACTGTAACCTCCCTAACAAAACCTGACCCTAATGGTCGATTGTCAAGTGCTTTGATGGGAAATGGAATAGACAGGGGAACCAATGGAAATCATAGACTGTTAGCTAACGACCTGTCCATAAAGTTCCCAGCTGTGCGTGAATCTACCAGCGCCTTACACTGGGGAACTACCGTGTAATCAGGGAAGTTGACGTGGATGGTGAAATGCGCAGCAGAGGGCTCTGAACGAGTGTGGGTTTGCGCTACCTGGGGTGACGCGAGAGTGCCCTGCCTGACGCCTCCAGAACCAGAAGAACTCTGACGACATCGTGCAGCAGAATGTCCTCTCTTGCCACAAGAGTGACACTGGATCTGTCGTCTTCCGTTCTCCCGGAACGCTGCACCACCCAGCACCATCGGAACATGATCCGGGTTGAAGGTTGGTGAAACGAGCAGGCCCCTTCCAGGACGTCCTCTTGAAGCCAGCTGGTTGTCCAACCGGATGGCCATGTCCACCAGTTGGTTGAAGGTCAACGTGGTATCCCGGCAGGCTAGCTCCCTTCGGACGTCCTCACGCAGGCTGCATCGGTAGTGGTCGATGAGGGCCCACTCATTCCACCCGGACCCAGCCACTAGAGTTCTAAACTCCCTACCTCAGATGGACCAGACGCTTGCCCGCCTCTCTTCCTTCAGGGGGATGATCGAATACTGCCCGGAAGAGGCGAGCGAACTCACTGTAGTTGTCCAATTCGTTTCCTCCTTCACTCCAGACCGTGTTGGCCCACTCCAGGGCTTTCCCAGAGAGGCAGGAGACGAGGGCGGACACCTTCTCCCGATCCGATGGAGCAGGGCTGATGGTGTTGAAATAGTGGTCCAGCTGCAGGAGGAAACCCTGGCAGCGGGCCGCTGTCCCGTCGTATTCCCTCAGTCGAGACAGGTGAATACCTCTGGGTGCTGGTGTGTGGGGGGCTGGATCCGGTCGCTCAGCTGGTTCCGCAGGGTCGGATCCTCTCCTCTCCAGGCGCTGGACGTCCTGGAGAACCCGATCCATCGCTTCGCCCAAGCTGGCTAACATGTTGGAATGCTCCCGGACCCGCTCAAAGAGTCCAGGCATATTCCCCTCTCCTGTTGACTCCGTGCTGTTGGGTGTATGATTCTGTAGCGGGTGATTTGGACGGAGTCAGGTGCAGGGGGTGTAAATCACAGAATAATGGTTTATTCTGCCAATACAGTGGTTCGCAGCAATGCGTAAAACATCTACAGTGCGAGTTAAAGGTGTACCTGGAAAAATAAAACTGCTGAATATCCCAGTGATAAAGTACATAATGCTCCACCGAGCTATCGACACCTCCACATGGAAACAATCACACACAAAGACATGGGGAGCAGAGGGAATAATTATACAGGGACTGATGAGGGGATATTAACCAGGTGTGTGTAAAAAACAAGACAAAACAAATGGAATGATGAAAAGAGGCCGGTGACCACGAACGCCGAAGCCTGCCTGAACAAGGAGAGGAGGCAGCTTCAGAGGAAGTCGTGACAGCACGTTAGCTCAACCGTCCCGTATACGGGACACCGATCCCGTAGAGGTTAAAATTGATGAGAAACAAATATCCAATCCGCATTTTGCTTGTAGGTGATGTCATGGTGATGTTGGCTATCTAAGCTCATGTGTAGAAACACACCACCGGGTCTAACGGTTGGCTCGCGCTGAACTGCGCATGTGCAGGCCGTCAAATTAAAGGCACTCCTTTGATATAAAGTCGTTTTTGACCAAAATGAAAACGTGTCAGTTTGTCACTTTCACAAGTTTGGAGTAATATCATGATCAACTTAAGACATTGGCTCAAATCTAGGTCGTGCCTTTAGATTTCGAGAAAATTAACAACTAAGGAATACTTTTTCATATGTCACATTGACTTCTCAAACCCAAAACACTGGCCTGGTCTGCTTGGTCTGCTTCTGCTTCTTTGAAGTCTTCCGATGTTGTGCCTCTGGGTTTAGAAACTCTGTAGATACTTCTAGCTAGATAACTCACCATTGGCTAGGCAGGGGTAGGCAACCCTGTTCCTGGAGTGCCGCAGGTATTGCAGGATTTTGTTCCAACTTGTCACGGTTTCGGCCGAGGCTGCTCCTTCTCCTTGTTCGGGCAGGCTTCGGCGGTCGTCGTCTCCGGAGTACTAGCTGCCACCGTTCTATGTTTCGATGTTTGATTGGTTTTGTCTGTTTTGTTACACCTGTTCCTTGTTAGTGTTAATTATGCGTCCTATAAGTTATCTTGAGTTTTGTCATGTGTTGTGTGTAATTGTTCGTTGTCACTGTGGGATGCTAGTTCGTTTTTGTCTCTCTGTTCGGTGTAGTAGAGAGCTCCGCACTTTTGTGCCTTTGTATGTACTTTACCGGGGTGCGTAAAGTTCGCTTGCCTGCCAGGTTGTATGTAGCCGTGTTTGGCTTGTTCTTTTTGTCTTCACTAAAGACGTCAGTACGAAGCCTCTGTGTGTCCTGCGCTTGATTCCACACCACTTTTACACTCAACTGTGACACAACTAGGCACCACACCTGACCAACTGAGCTAATTGATCAGTTCAATGATTGCCTAAATTCAAAACACCTGGTCTTCCAGGTTGGTTAAATCAAAACATGAAGTGCCTGCGGCACTCCAGGACCAGGGTTGCCTACCCCGAGCTAGGCCCTCAGAAGTTTGATAGAAGGCTGTCTTTCAACTGTATTAGAGCAGAATCTTTGGAGTGACTATGGAATCAACCAATCACATTTGGACTTACAAAAACGTATGGAAACTTCCGCCTTCACGAAGGCTGACAGATCCCTGCTCAATAGCTATCTAGTTTTTGTTGTAGGATAGTGTGCGGCGGCTGCAGTAGCTGCAGATGTTATCAAAGAAGATGTTGATGCTCATTTATTATCTTCGCCCTTTTCAAGATTAACTTGTTAAGTTAAGTTTCAAATGATCATTATCTGGTGAGTGGAAATGTCCTTTTTTTATTGCAGCTCGCTTGCTGTTGTTAGCTATCTCTGAAAATAAATGTGTTATGTGTGTGAAACATTGTTGCATTTAAACTTTGTTCACTGGTTATTTTTTGTGCTGAATGTGATGACGATGTTTGCAATGGGAAGTACAGTATATGGAGGACCAAAGTACTCAATGTGAATATATATAAATAAATGAATATATAAATGAATAAATAATTACATGTAAATGATTCAAGAATAGGTGCTGCATTATTATGAAATATATTTTCATAATGTCACTTTTCAAAATAATGTTACCATATTTAATTTCATAATGCATTGTATTTCCCAATAGCTTTTTTTCATTAGAACATTTATCATTTCATAATGGCGCTTAATCACATTATGTATTTCCATAGAGGAAGAGGAAGAGAGAGGCCCAACTCGGCGGAAAATCTGTCTCCCTCCAGCAGGTGGAGTTCTTTCGTTGCTTTGCCCACCAAGCAAGGAGTTTTTGTATGGAGGTCAATGAGAGTCAGTAATGGATTGCAAGAATGAGATGTATCCACCAATCCAAAGAAAGGATAGGCGGGAGCTAGATAGCAAAGAAAGGAAAGGTGGGAGGTAGACAGCAAAGAAAGGAAAGGTGGGAGGTAGACAGCCCGCCGTGCCGCTTTGTGGACAATGACTCCCATTGTTAGGGCGGAGAGACGTGTATCTTGTCAGTATATCCACAATCTTTGGTATTCCTGAATTTCATGGCCTTTTTCATTTCAAGGCTACTCTTTCCATAATCACAAGGGATATGTCAATCAATGCAAGTGGGCGAGGTCAAGTAGGTAATTGGTTGAAAGCCCTTGAACAAGACTATTAGGCAAAAGTAGTGGCTGAAGTCAAAGAGATTGCTGAAGTTGAGCAATGGTGGAAGCAGAAGCAATGCTTGCTTCTGTTGGTGCGAGTGAAGCTAGAGGAAATGAGTGGAATACTGTAACATCTAAGAATCGAGCTAGAAGGGCTAAAGTTGTAAATCAAGATAAGCCTCGGTATGATAATGCCTCAATCCTTGTTGGAGTGTGATTCATGAGCAAGGATGTTTTTTGGGAAACCGTTGGCGCTCACGAAGATGGTGAAGAATTTATTGGGAGAAGTGGAGTCAGTCAGATTGCCCAGTAGTGGTAAGATGTTGATTTAATGTGTGTCAAAAGAACAAAAGGAGAAAGCACTTTGGATGTACATATTATCGATGCATGAAGTGGAATGCTATGATTATCGGAGTAGGGCTCTGATAAAAGGTAATATCTGGCATCTCCATGGATATTGAGGCTTCATGGATTAAGATAAACATGCCAGGAATAGTCGATTCACGTTGCTTAACCCACACTGTGAATGGAAAGAAGCCTTTCTGTATTATTGATGTTTGATGAAGAATTTCTCCAAACCCATGTAGAGCTGGGATATATATGATATGTGGTGCGAGCTTATGTACAAAAGCCACTCCAATGTCATAAATGTAAAGACGTTTGGCCACGTGTCAAGTGTTTGCAAATGAAATATAATTGTTGAATAGTCTGAGGATGCACGGCGTTGCAATTGTGATGGGAATCACGTTCTAGAGTTCCCTGACTGCCCTGTTAGTGGTGAAGGAGGTCAAAGTAGGAAGGATCAGGGCTATTCGAGGTGGTCTTCTATGCAGAGGCAGTGACAATTGTCGAAGCAGCGAGTAGGGATGATGAAGCTATGGCAGTGGATGATGCCCAACAGTCAGTGGATGTCAGTCAGTTGAGAAATCCTGAAACACTAATCGTGTAGAAGGTTGATTTTGTTGCATTTATTGCACAGGTGATTTATTGTACAGGACAAAACTAACAAAAAATCGAAGAAACTGGAAATCATAGTGAAAGTGGCTAAAAGGTTCTTGGATCTCTAGGATTTCACGGCTGAAACATTGCAGAAAATACTGTATGAAGATGCTTCCCCCTCTCAGACCCCAGAGCCTGTGTAGGGATCTGAGTACATTTGACTAAGTGAAGGAGTACATTGACTTTTGTTTAGTTTTTATTTAATTTATTTAATTTCGTTAAAGTATCTTAGTTTAAACCCCACCCAGTGGGTGGCGGCAATACACCTTTTTGGATGTAGTCCGCCAATAAAACCTTAAAGAAGAAGAAGTTGAGCGCGTAACAGTATGCATTCTCGCATTGCCCTATTTTTGATCTAGCTACTTTGCTTAACAATGGATGAAACCACAAGTCTATATCGGAGTTTCTCTGTGAAGCCGCCAATCATTTGGATAATTCGGCACCAAACACTCCACATGTTGGAAAAATACTTATCTCCCTGCATGTTTATAGACCTAAAATGCTGCAGATTAGGAGCAGCACACGGAGGGGTGTCTGTGTCTCCTCAACTTTTGCTGTTTGCTGTCACTCAGAATGCGCATCAACATTTATTATTTAAAAAATAAATATCAGCCACTTTGTTAGATGCTATGCACATTGCTTGCTAGCAAACATCCTCGCCATTTGATGTATTATAGTAGCAGACTAACAGGAGGCAGCAGCAATCTAAATGATCAGACCGAAACATGCAAGGAGAAGTGATGGGGTGAGCGAGTGGACGGTGAAATACATCTTTGCTCAATCCAAGCAGCAGGATCAATGTACAACCCTCCCTTCTCTTTACAGACAGGCAAACTAGCTAGTTGAGTAATTTCGACCATGTAGCACCTCGCACTTGATTGAAAGGTGCACGCTGGCACCCAAACATTATATTTTTTCCAATCACGGATAATAACAAAAAATACTTGGATCTTAATCGTATCAAGATTGACCATATCCGTTATGATACTAGTTTTGTCCGACTGCTCGGCACACCCTTACACAGAGGTATGGCATACCTAGCTCTGTCCTAACTGTCAGGTCAAGTTCAACAGGGTGAAGTAATCGATTGTAAAGGATTATACAATCGGTGGCTAAAGACTTCCCACCTGGGCTGATTGACATATAAGGGATATATATATACAGTGGGGAGAACAAGTATTTGATACACTGCCGATTTTGCAGGTTTTCCTACTTACAAAGCATGTAGAGGTCTGTAATTTTTATCATAGGTACACTTCAACTGTGAGAGACGGAATCTAAAACAAAAATCCAGAAAATCACATGATTTTTAAGTAATTAATTTGGATTTTATTGCATGACATAAGTATTTGATACATCAGAAAAGCAGAACTTAATATTTGGTACAGAAACCTTTGTTTGCAATTACAGAGATCATACGTTTCATGTAGGTCTTGACCAGGTTTGCACACACTGCAGCAGGGATTTTGGCCCACTCCTCCATACAGACCTTCTCCAGATACTTCAGGTTTCGGGGCTGTCGCTGGGCAATACGGATTTTCAGCTCCCTCCAAAGATTTTCTATTGGGTTCAGGTCTGGAGACTTGCTAGGCCACTCCAGGACCGTGAGATGCTTCTTACGGAGCCACTCCTTAGTTGCCCTGGCTGTGTGTTTCGGGTCGTTGTCATGCTGGAAGACCCAGCCACAACCCATCTTCAATGCTCTTACTGAGGGAAGGAGGTTGTTGGCCAAGATCTCGCGATACATGGCCCCATCCATCCTCCCCTCAATACGGTGCAGTTGTCCTGTCCCCTTTGCAGAAAAGCATCCCCAAAGAATGATGTTTCCACCTCCATACTTCATGGTTGGGATGGTGTTCTTGGGGTTGTACTCATCCTTCTTCTTCCTCCAAACACGGCGAGTGGAGTTTAGACCAAAAGCTCTATTTTTGTCTCATCAGACCACATGACCTTCTCCCATTCCTCCTCTGGATCATCCAGATGATCATTGGCAAACTTCAGACGGGCCTGGACATGCGCTGGCTTGAGCAGGGGGACCTTGCGTGCGCTGCAGGATTTTAATCCATGACGGCGTAGTGTGTTACTAATGGTTTTCTTTGAGACTGTGGTCCCAGCTCTCTTCAGGTCATTGACCAGGTCCTGCCGTGTAGTTCTGGGCTGATCCCTCACCTTCCTCATGATCATGGATCGTGGTCCTCTGTAACTCAATTGGTAGAGCATGGCGCTTGTAACACCAGGGTAGTGGGTTCGATCCCCTGGACCACCCATACGTAAAAATGTATGCGCACATGACTGTAAATCGCTTTGGATAAAAGCGTCTGCTAAATGGCATATTACTATTATTATTATTATCATTGATGCCCCACGAGGTGAGATCTTGCATGGAACCCCAGACCGAGGGTGATTGACCGTCATCTTGAACCATCCCAGCCTTGTGCAGGTCTACAATTTTATCCCTGATGTCCTTACACAGCTCTCTGGTCTTGGCCATTGTGGAGAGGTTGGAGTCTGTTTGATTCAGTGTGTGGACAGGTGTCTTTTATACAGGTAACGAGTTCAAACAGGTGCAGTTAATACAGGTAATGAGTGGAGAACAGGAGGGCTTTTTAAAGAAAAACTAACAGGTCTGCGAGAGCCGGAATTCTTACTGGTTGGTAGGTGATCCAATACTTATGTCATGCAATAAAATGCAAATTAAATACTTAAAAATCATAATGTGATTTTCTGGATTTTTGTTTTAGATTCCGTCTCTCACAGTTGAAGTGTACCTATGATTAAAATTACAGACCTCTACATGCTTTGTAAGTAGGAAAACCTGCAAAATCGGCAGTGTATCAAATACTTGTTCTCCCCACTGTATATATATCCATTGCGATTATGGAAGGAGTGGCCATGAAAGGAAAAATACAATGATATTCGGAAATACATGAGCGTCATTATGAAATGATAAATATTCTAATGAAAAAAAACCATTGGGAAATACAATGTATTATTATGAAATTAGGTCACTGTTGCTGGTAACGTTAGTGCGGGTAATGTCTCAGTTTTTCTAAATTTTTTAGCTTGATACAACGTTTTGGACAAATTGTTTCTCCCACTGAAGGTCAAATAGCCACAGTTCGCTACTGGTATTTTCAAGGATAATTCTCTCAAGTTTTAAAGAAGTGTTAAAGAATTCAAGCGTAAAAGAAGAGTTAAATGATTGTATTATTAAAGATGTGTTGAATTCCCGTGTTAAATTTAAACTCATGTCCTGAATTAACTGAGTTCAAACTGAATTGATCACCCTGGAGATATCTGAGCATGACCTCTGTCTTTGAGAGTGGTCCTCTTTGCCGCAGAAACATACCAGATGGTCCAGCGAGTACTTCAAATCAAATCAAATTTTATTTTTCACATGCGTGGAATACAACAGGTGTAGACCTTACCGTGAAATGCTTACTTACAAGCCCTTAACCAACATTGCAGTTCAAGAAATAGATTTAAGAAAATATTTACTAAATAAAAAGAAAGTTACAAATAAAATAAAAAGTAACACAATAAAATAACAATAACGAGGTTATATACTTTCAAAACTTTATGTGCTTTTCTGTAGAAGGCTTTACCAACCTTGTGGGGAACAAAGGCCATGTGATAATGTCATGCAGCATGGACCATATACAGTGGGGGAAAAAAGTATTTAGTTAGCCACCAATTGTGCAAGTTCTCCCACTTAAAAAGATGAGAGGCCTATAATTTTCATCATAGGTACACGTCAACTATGAAAAAAATCCTGAAAATCACATTGTAGGATTTTTTATGAATTTATTTGCAAATTATGGTGGAAAATAAGTATTTGGTCAATAACAAAAGTTTCTCAATACTTTGTTATATACCCTTTGTTGGCAATGACACAGGTCAAACGTTTTCTGTAAGTCTTCACAAGGTTTTCACACACTGTTGCTGGTATTTTGGCCCATTCCTCAATGCAGATCTCCTCTAGAGCAGTGATGTTTTGGGGCTGTCGCTGGGCAACACGGACTTTCAACTCCCTCCAAAGATTTTCTATGGGATTGAGATCTGGAGACTGGCTAGGCCACTCCAGGACCTTGAAATGCTTCTTACGACACCACTCCTTCGTTGCCCGGGTGGTGTGTTTGGGATCATTGTCATGCTGAAAGACCCAGCCACGTTTCATCTTCAATGCCCTTGCTGATGGAAGGAGGTTTTCACTCAAAATCTCACGATACATGGCCCCATTCATTCTTTCCTTTACACGGATCAGTCGTCCTGTTCCCTTTGCAGAAAAACAGCCCCAAAGCATGGTGTTTCCACCCCCATGCTTCACAGTAGGTATGGTGTTCTTTGGATGCAACTCAGCATTCTTTGTCCTCCAAACACGACGAGTTGAGTTTTTACCAAAAAGTTATATTTTGGTTTCATCTGACCATATGACATTCTCCCAATCCTCTTCTGGATCATCCAAATGCACTCTAGCAAACTTCAGACGGGCCTGGACATGTACTGGCTTAAGCAGGGGGACACATCTGGCACTGCAGGATTTGAGTCCCTGGCGGCGTAGTGTGTTACTGATGGTAGGCTTTGTTACTTTGGTCCCAGCTCTCTGCAGGTCATTCACTAGGTCCCCACAGTGGTTCTGGGATTCTTGCTCACCGTTCTTGTGATCATTTTGACCCCACGGGGTGAGATCTTGCGTGGAGCCCCAGATCGAGGGAGATTATCAGTGGTATTGTATGTCTTCCATTTCCTAATAATTGCTCCCACAGTTGATTTCTTCAAACCAAGCTGCTTACCTATTGCAGATTCAGTCTTCCCAGCCTGGTGCAGGTCTACAATTTTGTTTCTGGTGTCCTTTGACAGCTCTTTGGTCTTGGCCATAGTGGAGTTTGGAGTGTGACTGTTTGAGGTTGTGGACAGGTGTCTTTTATACTGATAACAAGTTCAAACAGGTGCCATTAATACAGGTAATGAGTGGAGGACAGAGGAGCCTCTTAAAGAAGAAGTTACATGTCTGTGAGAGCCAGAAATATTGCTTGTTTGTAGGTGACCAAATACTTATTTTCCACCACAATTTGCAAATAAATTCATAAAAAATCCTACAATGTGATTTTTCTGGATCTTTTTTTCTCAATATGTCTGTCATAGTTGACGTGTACCTATGATGAAAATTACAGGCCTCTCTCATCTTTTTAAGTGGGAGAACTTGCACAATTGGTGGCTGACTAAATACTTTTTTTCCCCCACTGTACAGCAGGTCGAATACCAGAGACAATAGAGTCACCACTTACCATTCCTGAATTCTCTCCACTGTGAGTGAGTGGAATGGACTGTTATGCAACACCACGCATACCAGACAAGCAAATGAGCATTAGAGTTGGTGCCAAAAGAAGAGACTGGCCCATTGAAATCAGATGAAGTGGGTTTAAGCTCAGTGATCAAAACAGACAGCCGTAAAACTCTAAAAGTCGAATGGAAATGTCCTGTTGTGCTGTTTGGTGACAGAATAGTCATATAATCTGGATTTAATCAGGATTTTGAGCACTAGTAGAGGGATGAGATATTTGCTGATCAAATACTTTTGTAATACTTTTTAAAGGAGCCTGGATTCCTGATCTCCTTTTGTATTTATTTAATTTTATAGGAGTAAGGTAGATAGGGAGAAATAATATCAGGGCTCAGGCAGAGTGGTCAAGGTGGGGCTCAAACCCTGTTGCCAGGGATTATGTGATCCAGAATCAGGAGCTCTGACCGATACACCAGATTTTGGCAAATTATTTTTAATCAGAGAGGAACTTGCCGTAGACCCGTTGAATCCGTAATTTCATCAACGGAAAGAAGCAACTCTATGCTCAAAAGGTGGATACATCAACGCAACTGTCTCATGTCAGAATACATGTTGAAAGAGTCATCCATAGATGGAATTACTTCAAGATTTTACAGTCCTACTAGATTACATGGTGGTGATAGTGTGTGATGTAAAATCTAACGAAGAGTGTTGTCGCGAGAAGATAAGAACTGAAAACTCTAACAATGTGATCATATGAGGTGTTTTGTGCTGTGTGTTATGTGATATTGCAACATCCTTACCAAAGTAACAAATGTCAATGTTAATTAATTTTAATTATTTCCACTACATATAGACTTTTTTACTTTCTTGAGATTGTACAAATTCCGGCATATCAGTGTGAACACTCTTTATGTGTTTCTAGGAGAGGGTCGTGGCTTCGTGTCAATAGTTCCGGTAAAACACTTGCAAGAAAGAACCTTTCAGCCTTAGGTAGGGCTTTTTGCAGCATTTCTTCATCTCTGATTATGCGACGCACAATGACCTCAGCACTTGTCCAAACCACAAAGTCACAGTATTGGACATTGCATACAAACATGTGAAGTTGAACTTGGTGGTAATATTGATGATTCTTCTTTAGGTGCAGTGATTTGTCCAAGCAGAACTGTGTGTCACCACTGCACCCTGTAAGGCCATCGCGGTATTTGTATGGGCACTTAACTTCAAGGGTTCCTCTCCCACAACAGGAACAGTTCACTAATCCATCTGGGGATGCCCCGAGATGTGGTTGATCGTTCCGCACAACAAGACCAGAGAGTTTCACGCTGAAGTTGGCATGGATTTTGCTCATTTCTTCCGTGTAGTGCTTTCTGGCTGTGTCCTCCATGTCTCTTCCCCAAAGTACAGCTGGGACATGATGCAACTCACTGTCATTGTAATGCATTGTCTTTTTCACCAGGTTGATTTTGTCTGTGTTTCGGCCTGCCGTGCACACACGATGGAAGGCGGTGCTTGTTATTCGTCCGATTCGGTTTGTGTGCCAGGCCTGGCATTTGGACTGCTCCTTGGAGGTAAGCTCAAGGGTTTCACACTGATCACGGGTCAGTTTCTGTTTCAATCTCTGGAAAGCTTCTTCACACTTCTCCTTTATTTCATGTGGTGAGAGGTCCCTTAGATTGGCATCATACAGAGCCGTGAGTGGCTCTGGCAGGTCCTCTGTGTGGGTGTTGGAATCCCCTGATTCCGTATCTACATCACTGTGGTTTTTCACCATCCTGGTAAGTACAGCTGATTTTGGCGTAAGGAATTTCAGCTCTGCCATGTTTTATCTATTCTTTTTTTATTGTATTTTTTTATCCTAGGCCATGCAGCCTGCTACGTATAGACCAAGTGGTTGCTACGAGCCAACTTCTTCACTGAACGTAGCTACTGCCATCAACACGTGCGCATTCACATATCGTGCCAATATTTGTACACAAAGGAAGGGGTCTATAGCTACCTCGATTCTTCTACAAAGACCTACACTATTCAACCCATACATCACCTCTACAAAAGCTTTTCAGGACCAAAGGCTGTTGGGTAGTTCCACAAAATGAGTCCCTTTTGGGTAGCGTAACTTGGTGGGAGAATTGTTATTTATTTAACCTAATTTAACATTCTGTCATGACGAGCATATGTTCAACTTAATAAAAAACATGTTTTCCCATCTCAAGAGGGATAATAAAAATGACTATAGTAAGTGCCTATTAAAGGCCCAGTGCAGTCAAAAACATTATTTTCCTGTGTTTTATATACAGTGTACAAAACATTATGAACACCTGCTCTTTCCATGACATAGACCGACCAGGTGAATCCACATCAAAGCTATGATCCCTTATTGATGTTACCTGTTACATCCACTTCAATCAGTGTGGATGAAGGGGAGAAGACAGGGTAAAGAAGGATTTTTAAGCCTCGAGACAATTAAGACATGGATTGTATATGTGTGCTATTCAGAAGGTAATTGGGCAAGACAAAATATTTATGTGCCTTTGAACGGGGTATGGTAGTAAGTGCCAGGCGAATCAGTTTTAGTGTTTTAATAACTTTTTTCAGAGTGCGCTGTATATGCCACTCCACAGAGGACTACCTAGAAAAAACAGAGGAGATGCGCAATAGGTTTCTAAGAAGAGGCTACTCTCCAAAATGTGTGGATGAAACTCTTAACTTGGCATTAGGGAAAACATTAGATGAACTGCTACAAAAAAATACCCACTAGAGCTAAAGAACACTCTGTAATGTTCACCACCACATATACTTTGAACTCACACAAAGTGGGAGATGCGGTCAAGAAACACTGGCATGTTTTATCATCGGACCCAGCTTCTGCCAGCTGAATTTAAGAACTCACCACTTATTGTATATAGGAGATGTTGTAATTTATACAACAAATTGGTCCATGCCAACTGTCAGCCACAAAAGAAAATGAGCCAGGCTCTTTCACGCCCTCTTCCGAATGGTAGCTATAAATGCAGAGGCTGCGCACAGTGCAACAATATGATGTGAATATTTCTGCCCCCCACATACAGGGAAACGGTTCCAAATAAATGACATTATTACATGCTCCTCCACCCATGTTATCTACCTGATTAAATGTCAGTGTGAGCTGTGTTATGTAGATAAAACCTCTCATTCTCTCAAACAGAGAATTAGTGAACATAAAAGTTAAATCAGGAGAAAGGACAGGGATTATTCAGTCGCAGTACATTTTAATGACCAAAAACATGACATTTCTACCTTTTTTAGATTTTGTGGCATAGAGAAAGTCAAGATATCAGACAGGGGAGGTGATATAGATAATGCTCTGAGCAAAAGAGAATGTTTTTGGATTTTCACCCTCCAGACATTATTCCCAAAAGGTTTTAATGATGAAATGCCGGTGCATGTTATCTTGTAAATGTGAACATGAACTAATGCCGCCGCTTCAGACTACTCTGATGTTTTTTCTTGCAATGTACCCAATGATTTATGAAAACTTACTTGATAGGTCAATGTCCTCATTGTGGTTTTACAGACGTGTTTAATACGTTTTATGTACACACTTTATTAGAATACTTATGAAATGCACATTGTTATATTTGGTAACAGATGTTTATTTTCCCTTGACTCCAAACCCATTCGATGCATTGAACGGATGTGGGTGGAGCAATGTCTACATAAGGGTGTAAATTAAAAACAATCACAAAAGCTCTGACGAAGGCCTTGAGGCCGATACGTAAAGCTTAATAAAGAGCAGTGATACTAGCAAGAGCATTGTGCGAGTATCTTCTTCTTTCTCATGTTATTCAATTGTTACCATGCACCTGCAACAAAGATAGCTCAGATGTGAGAGTGCCTTTTGAATCTTTTGTGTGTCAACTGCAATGCTGCTGGGTTTTTCATGCTCAACAGTTTCCCGTGTATATCAACAATGGTCCACCACCCAAAGGACATCTAGCCAACTTGACACAACTGTGGGAAGCATTGGAGTCAACATGGGCCAGCATCCCTGTGGAACGATTTCGACACCTTGTGTAGTCCATGCCCTGATGAATTGAGGCTGTTCTGAGGGGCAAAAGGGGCTGCAACTCAATATTAGGAAGGTGTTACTAATGTTTTGTACACTCAATGTAAATTACCACGCTATGAGGTTGGAACACTGTGAAATTGTGAAAATTATAATAATGGCCTTTTAGTGTAAGAGCTGTTTGAAAAGATCGCCTGAAATTTCAAATTGTAATTAGTTAATAGACCAATAAGAAAGAGAGTTCCAAACCTCTGCTAATTTTCAGTTTTACTTATTTTTGACCATTTTAATTGAAAACAATCAGAGTAAGGTCTTTGATAGTTACCAAGAAATGATATGATATTGAGATAAAAATGGCTGCATTGGACCTTTTTAAGTGCCAAATAAAGTAACAGGGTTGACCTTAACAGGGTTGATTTCATCTTAAATCAATCATAAATAACCTTGTGACCGGGGGAATGGAAGCGTGTTGTGTGGAACAGGGAGGGGGAATTGAATGAAAGCTTTACAAAAAAATGAAATTGTTAAAACAGTTCTAGCCTGTTTATCTATTGGTAACAGGGTCGACGTGTTGTGCTCGATCCACTCAGTTTTCCACCACAAAACACCAGAAAATGGCCAAAAAGAGTAGAACCAGCTCACCTGCTATGATTTGACTATTATATGTTCTATGTTTCTTTTGAAACAATTATTTAAAATTGAATAGTTTCACCATATCAAAATGAGAGTTCAGTTCACGTAACAGGTTTGACCTTAAAATGAGGGACAGTTTATTTTTCTCCTTAAAATGAATCACCGTTCACATTAAATAATTAATAATCTTCAGAAATGACTTTGTCAAAGCAACAAAATAACTAGGGCTTTACAATGATGGTGGAAACTTGGAAAAATGTTGTGGTTAAGTGGGTTAAAATCTTCAGAGAAGTCACAGAGAGTGCATAGAGGAACATATCAAAATGCAGAATTTTGTCTTGAAAAGTTTTTATTCATATAGATATTCTGTCACGCCTGCTCCCGCTCCCCCTCCCTGGCGCTCGAGGGCACCAGGCTGCCCATCATTACGCCCACCTGTCACCATCGTTACGCGCATCAACGCTTCATTGGACTCACCTGGACTTCATCACTGCTTGGTTACCTCCCCTATATCTGTCTGTTCCTCAGTTTGATCCCAGTGTCTGCATTAATGTTGTTTCGTTTCCGTTGTCCAGACGCTGGTCAGTGTTTTGTTCCTGTCTGTTTTTTCAATAAATGTTCACTCCCTGTACTTTCTTCCTGTCTCCCAGCGTCTGTCCTTACAGAATACTGACACCAATATCAGAAGCATTGTTTTTTCATTTGGGTTGGGGACGTTGGGTCTTGGTGCCGCTGCCGAAGGAACCGGGGATACCTCAGCTGGCTCATCAGGCTTCCATGCCTTAGCTGGCTCAAGAGGTTTTCTTGCCTCGGTTGGCTCGGCAGGCTCCCATCTCACGTCATGCCTCAGCTGGCTCGTCAGGCTCCCATGACTCAGCAAGCTCGGCAGGGTCCCATCCCACGTCATGCCTCATCTGTGGTCCTCTGTAGCTCAGCTGGTAGAGCACGGTCCTCATGAGAGCCAGTTTCATCATAGCGCTTGATGGTTTTTGCGACTGCACTTGAAGAAACTTTCAAAGTTCTTGACATTTTCCATATTGACTGACCTTCATGTCGTAAAGTAATGATGAACTGTCGTTTCTCTTTGCTTATTTGAGCTGTTCTTGACATAATATGGACTTGGTCTTTTACCAAATAGGGCTATCTTCTGTATACCCCCCCTACCTTGTCACAACACAACTGATTGGCTCAAACGCATTAAGAAGGAAAGAAATTCCACAAATTAACTTTTAAGAAGGTACACCTGTTAATCGAAATGGATTCCAAGTGACTACCTCATGAAGCTGGTTGAGAGAATGCCAATAGTGCAAAGCTGTCATCAAGGCAAAGGGTGGCTACTTTGAAGAATCTCAAATATAAAATGTATTTTGATTTGTGTAACACTTTTTTGGTTACTACATGATTGCATATGTGTTATTTCATAGTTTTGATGTCTTTGCTATAATTCTACAATGTAGAAAATTGTTTAAAAAAAATAAATAAAAACCCTGGAAAGAGTATGTGTCCAAACTTTTGACTGGTACTGTATATACAGTATAGCGTTTTAGAATGAAACTTTTCATTTCCAGGCTGTCTGAACAGTGGCATGATCAGCCTGATAATTGAATTTAAGGGAATTTGTGGAATTGTTGGGGATCTCTGAATTAAAACACTGACTTGGAATATGAATTGAATTTGTGGAATTAACCCCAACCCTGATATTCTCAGAATACGTCATCATACTGAATGTAAATGTCCCATTGGCTCTTTTTTCATGATTACTTTGAAAAGTCCTGTGTTTTTATTTGGGATATTTTGTTGAATTCTCCTGTAAATGTCTGGTAAGGAGCTCCTTGTCCATGACGTCAAAGGTCACCCAGCATGAGGCTGCTCTACAGTAATGTAGTTAACGTAAGTTCAGCAGGATTTTATATCTTGTGTTTATGTTCTCAACAACAGCACAACGTCATGTCACTCTGCCTCCTTTACTATCAATTAGCCACGTGCAGAATGTCAGTCACCTATTATCCAATGGCCAAAGAGCACAGCAGAATAATGCAACTTTACCACGCTTGCTAAACAACCTATGGGCATACCTGGGCAATAATTACCTTGCTCTCTTCTCACCAATGGGAATACATCTTGTGATGTATTTCAAATGAAGGCTTACTCTTGTTTCTCTCACTTGCGTCTTACAGTAAAAAGGTTCACAGCCGACCCGCCTCCTCTCCACCACCACAAGCTGTAGGCCTGTCATCGGAACCTCTTTCTTCCAGTGGTGGGGGGGGGGGTTCGATGCCAGCGCCCTGCATAGGGCTACCGGCATCACAGCATCTGGCTCCGAGGATCATCCCTCAGAGACGAGGCCCCTCCCAAACTATTTTAATGAATGTTCATACTTTCATTTGGCCTTTGTTGTTCATTCAGATAGCCTGTCCTCAATTGAACGGTCTGTGGCGAATAAAGTATTACAAGTACACAGCATATGAAGATGATGGGAACATTTTATTAACTCAGAAATTGTGTTCTGTGTCCTTATTGACCATATTAGACTGAACCCCCTGACTACTGACTGGTTTTCCAGTATGAAACTGTATGCACTCAACTATAAGTCGCTCTGGATAAGAGCGTCTGCTAAATGACTAAAATGTAATGTAAAAATGTTTTCTGATCCATGCCCCTACCTTTTTTCTAAGGTATCTGTGACCAACAGATGCATATCTGTATTCCCAGTTGTGAAATCCATAGATTAGGGCCTAATTCATTTATTTCAATTGACTGATTTCCTTATATGAACTGTAACTCAGTAAAATCTTTTAAATTGTTGCATGTTGCATTTATATTTTGTTCAGTGTATATTGCGTGAACATTAATGGAATATTATGTTAAACCGAAAACAAATATGCTATGAAAAACGGACTTACTTGAAATTGTGAAACATTGTACAACATTGTGGTAATGTCCTGTGCAACCTATATGAATATCACAATAATATTCTTGCAACATCCCAGACAACTCCCATAACTTAATGAAAGGTTCTGGGAACTTAGACCAAGTGTTCTGTCAACATTCTTATAACATTATAGGAATGTCCTGTGCAACCTAACTTAAATATTGTATGAATGTCATCACAACTGAGCATATTTTGCGTTTTGGGAACCTATCTCTTGTAATGTACCCACACTCTTCTCACAACCTTAATAGAATGTTATGGGAGCCTTTAAAGAGCTCAGAAAGGCTGTTCTGTCAACATGCTTGCAACATCAAAGGAATGGTTTGTGCACAACTGAACTGGACAGTTTTAGTGTTTTGGGAACCTATCTCTTGTCATATCCTCACAATGTTCCCACAACCTAAAGAAACATTCTGGGAACTTTTAAAGAACAGACTAAATGTGTTCTAGGAACGTTCTTGCAACATCAGGTGAATGTTTTTTACATCCTAAAAGAAACATTGTAGAATAATCCCCACAATTGGAAAGTATTTTATTTTGGGAACATACCTTTTGTGATGTCCCCACAATGTTCTCACCAGATGTTCCCACAACCTAATGAAATATTCTGGGAACTTTTAAAGAACAAAATGAAATGTGTTCTATGTATGTTTTCGCAACATCAGGAGAATGTTTTATACAAACATTCTATAATCATCAGCATGACTGGACAGTTTTTGTGTTTTGGGAACATGTCTTTTGTGATGTCCCCACAATGTTCCCACCAGACTGTTCCCATAACCTAATTAAACATTCTGGGGACCTTTAAAGAACAGACGAAATGTGTTCTGGGAACGTTCTTGCAACATTCGGCTGTCCGACAACCTTAGGCACCTTCTCACTCACAGTCTGGACTAATCATGATCCTATGGATGTCACCTGTGTCTACCTGTTCACCTGTGTATTCATGCCCTCACTTCCATGTGTTCCCTTGCTCAGTTTTCTCTGCTAGTTTCTCTATGCTCAGCAGTACTAATCAGTGTCTGATCAGATAAGTATGTACAGGTACTCAAGAAATGTTCTCCCTGTTTCTTTATTATTTCAGTCGTAGTTACTATTTCGTATTTTGGCTGTCAGACTGTTTTTGGAGACTTATTTGCTCCACCTTTCTTTTATCGTGTTAAGTCCCTCAACCCTCATTCCCCTCTTGCTCCACAGTAAATAAAGCAGATCTGCTTGCTTGGAGTCTGCTCTCATAGGCAGATCCCTCTCCCTCTCATTTTCTCATTATCTGCTGCCTGTGTTGTGATCCTCAACCCCACATCATGTCCCTGTCCATGGCTTGGTCCTCCAGGATGTCGGCCGGTGGTGGCCTGGGCCTTTTTGGGTGAATAGGTGGCGGTGGGGCCAGGTTGGGCTTTGGGGGAGGTGGTGGTGGTGGTAGCTTTGGGGGATGTGGTGGTGGAGGATTGGGCATGGGCCTTGGGAGGAGGACTGGTTATGGGGTCCGGGCTGGGGTTGGGTGGGGGATCAGGGGGTGGGCTGGGTTTTGGTGGTGGCTTAGGTGGAGGTGGTGGTGGAGGTTATGGTGGGGGTGGCAGCAGAGCCCTGATGGACAGTCCTGTCTTCGCTATGGGACGGGTCGGCCATGGTGCTGGGAACTGCTCTGGGGTACTGCTCTGGGGCCAGCTTTGGCTCCCATGCAATCCCGGGAGGCAGAGAAGCACACTCTGTCCGGCCTCAATGAACGCTTCTCCTCGTACATGGGCAAAGTGAGAGCCCTCCAGCAGGAGAATGCCATCCTTGAAGGGGGTCAGAAATGGGGGTCGCCCGAGTCCTCCGGCACCACCACAGCGGAGTATGAGGCTCAGCTCGGCGAGTACAGCAGTAACCTGGAGACGCTCACCCTGGACACCATTAACCTGGAGATCGAGCTGGACAACATTTGCGGAACGTCCCACGAACACAAGGCCAAGTGAGTGTCCGTTTCTTATAACTTATTTCACTTTCAGAAAATATTTGAAATCTAGAGGACCAGCACAATACAACTATCAAGTTGTAACTTAGGCCATCTTTATTTAGCCAAATACTCTGTCATTGAAAATTCTAGAGTAATAAAAATAATTATTTATTGTGTGTCCCTTTCGGGAAATGTGTCTTGCATCTCAACAAACAACAGCACAGCATCACCAATAGGTGCATAAATAAATACAGTTGAAGTCGGAAGTTTACATACACCTTAGCCAAATACATTTAAACTCAGTTTTTCACAATACCTGACATTTAATCCTAGTAAAAATTCCCTGTCTTAGGTCAGTTAGGATCACCACTTTATTTTAAGAATGTGAAATGTCAGAATAATAGTAGAGAGAATGATTTATTTCAGCTTTTATTTATTTCATCACATTCCCAGTGGGTCAGAAGTTTACATACACTCAATTAGTATTTGGTAGCATTGCCTTTAAATTGTTTAACTTGGGTCAAACATTTCGGGTAGCCTTCCACAAGCTTCCCACAATAAGTTGGGTGAATTTTGGCCCATTTCTCCTTACAGAGCTGGTGTAACTGAGTCAGGTTTGTAGGCCTCCTTGCTCGCATACGCTTTTTCAGTTCTGCCCACACATTTTCTATAGGATTGAGGTCAGGGCTTTGTGATGGCCACTCCAATACCTTGACTTTGTTGTCCTTAAGACCCATTTGCGACCAAGCTTTAACTTCCTGACTGATGTCTTGAGATGTTGCTTCAATATACCCACATAATTTTTCTTCCTCGTGATGCCATCTATTTTGTGAAGTGCACAAAGCACCCCCACAGCACGATGCTGCCACATTTACATTTACGTCATTTAGCAGACGCTCTTATCCAGAGTGATTTACAGTTAGTGAGTTTACACATATTTTTATTATTTACTTTTTTTCATACTGGCCCCCCGTGGGAATCGAACCCACAACCCTGGCATTGCAAACGCCATGCTCTACCAACTGAGATACACGGGGCCTCCCCCGTGTTTCATGGTTGGGATGATGTTCTTCGGCTTGCAAGCTACCCCCTTTTTCCTTCAAACATAAATCAAATCAAATCAAATTGTATTGGTCACATGCGCCGAATACAACAGGTGCAGACATTACAGTGAAATGCTTACTTACAGCCCTTAACCAACAGTGCATTTATTTTTAACCAAAAAAAGTAAAAATAAAACAACAACAAAAAAAGTGTTGAGAAAAAAAAGAGCAGAAGTAAAATAAAGTAACAGTAGGGAGGCTATATATACAGGGGGTACCCGTTGCAGAGTCAATGTGCGGGAGCACCGGCTAGTTGAGGTAGTTGAGGTAATATGTACATGTGGGTAGAGTTAAAGTGACTATGCATAAATAATTAACAGAGTAGCAGCAGCGTAAAAAGGATGGGGTGGGGGGGCAGTGCAAATAGTCCGGGTAGCCATAATTAGCTGTTCAGGAGTCTTATGGCTTGGGGGTAGAAGCTGTTGAGAAGTCTTTTGGACCTAGACTTGGCACTCCGGTACCGCTTGCCCGTGCGGTAGCAGAGAGAACAGTCTATGACTAGGGTGGCTGGAGTCTTTGACAATTTTGAGGGCCTTCCTCTGACACCGCCTGGTATAGAGGTCCTGGATGGCAGGAAGCTTGGCCCCAGTGATGTACTGGGCCGTACGCACTACCCTCTGTAGTGCCTTGCGGTCGGAGGCCAAGCAGTTGCCATACCAGGCGGTGATGCAACCAGTCAGGATGGTCTCGATGGTGCAGCTGTAGAATTTTTTGAGGATCTGAGGACCCATGCCAAATCTTTTCAGTCTCCTGAGGGGGAATAGGCTTTGTCGTGCCCTCTTCACGACTGTCTTGGTGTGTTTGGACCATGATAGTTCGTTGGTGATGTGGACACCAAGGAACTTGAAGCTCTCAACCTGTTCCACTACAGCCCCGTCGATGAGAATGGGGGCGTGCTCAGTCCTCTTTTTTTTCCTGTAGTCCACAATCATCTCCTTTGTCTTGGTCACGTTGAGGGAGAGGTTGTTGTCCTGGCACCACACGGCCAGGTCTCTGACCTCCTCCCTATAGGCTGTCTCATCGTTGTCGGTGATCAGGCCTACCACTGTTGTGTCGTCGGCAAACTTAATGATGGTGTTGGAGTCGTGCCTGGCCATGCAGTCATGGGTGAACAGAGAGTACAGGAGGGGACTGAGCACGCACCCCTGAGGGGCCCCCGTGTTGAGGATCAGTGTGGCAGATGTGTTGTTACCTACCCTTACCACCTGGGGGCGGCCCGTCAGGAAGTCCAGGATCCAGTTGCAGAGGGAGGTGTTTAGTCCCAGGATCCTTAGCTTAGTGGAGCTTAGAGGGCACTATGGTGTTGAATGCTGAGCTGTAATCAATGAATAGCATTCTCACGTAGGTGTTCCCCTTGTCCAGGTGGGAAAGGGCAGTGTGGAGTGCAATAGAGATTGCATCATCTGTGGATCTGTTGGGGCGGTATGCAAATTGGAGTGGGTCTAGGGTTTCTGGGATAATGCTGTTGATGTGAGCCATGACCAGCCTTTCAAAGCACTTCATGGCTACAGACGTCAGTGCTACGGGTCGGTAGTCATTTAGGCAGGTTATCTTAGAGTCCTTGGGCACGGGGACTATGGTGGTCTGCTTGAAACATGTTGGTATTACAGACTCAGTCAGGGACATGTTGAAAATGTCAGTGAAGACACTTGCCAGTTGGTCAGCACATGCTCGGAGTACACGTCCTGGTAATCCGTCTGGCCCTGCGGCCTTGTGAATGTTGACCTGCTTAAAAGTCTTACTCACATCGGCTACGGAGAGCGTGATCACATAGTCATCCGGAACAGCTGGTGCTCTCATGCATGCTTCAGTGTTGCTTGCCTCGAAGCGAGCATAGAAGTGGTTTAGCTCGTCTGGTAGGCTTGTGTCACTGGGCAGCTCGCGGCTGTGCTTCCCTTTGTAGTCTGTAATAGTTTTCAAGCCCTGCCACATCCGACGAGCGTCAGAGCCAGTGTGAGTACGATTCAATCTTAGTCCTGTATTGACTCTTTGCCTGTTTGATGGTTCGTCGGAGGTCATAGCGGGATTTCTTATAAGCGTCCGGGTTAGAGTCCCGTTCCTTGAAAGCGGCAGCTCTACCCTTTAGCTCAGTGCGGATGTTTCCTGTAATCCATGGCTTCTGGTTGGGGTATGTACGTCACGGTCACTGTGGGGACGACATCATCGATGCACTTATTGATGAAGCCAGTGACTGATGTGGTGTACTCCTCAATGCTGTCTGAAGAATCCCGAACATGTTCCAGTCTGTGCTAGCAAAACAGTCCTGTAGCTTAGCATCTGCGTCATCTGACCACTTTTTTATTAACCGAGTCACTGGTGCTTCCTGCTTTAGTTTTTGCTTATAAGCAGGAATCAGGAGGATAGAGTTATGGTCAGATTTGCCAAATGGAGGGTGAGGGAGAGCTTTGTATGCGTCTCTGTGTGTGGAGTAAAGGTGGTCTAGAGTTTTTTTTCCTCTGGTTGCACATTTAACATGCTGGTAGAAATTAGGTAGAATGGATTTAAGTTTCCCTGCATTAATGTCCCCGGCCACTAGGAGCGCTGCATCTGGATGAGCGTTTTCCTGTTGATTTATGGCCTTGTACAACTCATTCAGTGCAATCTTAATGCCAGCATCGGCGATGTCATTTACAAAATAGCCTCCAACACTCTACTCAGCAAATTGGATGTAGTCTATCACAGTGCCATCCGTTTTGTCTCCAAAGCCCCATACACTACCCACCACTGTGACCTGTACGCTCTTGTTGGCTGGTCCTCACTACATGTTCGTCGTCAAACCCACTGGCTCCAGGCCATCTATAAATCACTGCTAGGCAAATCCCCGCCTTATCTTAGCTCATTGGTCACCATAGCAGCACCCACCCGTAGTCTGCGGTCCAGCAGGTATATCTCACTGGTCATTCCCAAAGCCAACACCTCCTTTGGCCGCCATTCCTTCCAGTTCTCTGCTGCCAATGACTGGAACGAATTGCAAAAATCTCTGAAGCTGGAGACTCTTATCTCCCTCAATAACTTTAAGCATCAGTTGTCAGAGCACCTTACCGATCACTGCACCTGTACACAGCCCATCTGAAATTAGCCCACCCAACTACCTCATCCCTATATTGTTATTTATTTTGCTCTTTTGCACATAATCTCTTGCACATCTAGCATTCCAGTGTTAATACTATTGTAATTATTCTGCACTATAGCCTATTTATTGCCTTACCTCCATAACTTGCTTCATTTGCACACACTGTATATATATTTTCTGTTGTATTTCTGACTTTATGTTTTTTACCCCATATGTAACTCTGTGTTGTTTTTTATTGCACTACTTTGCTTTATCTTGGCCAGGTCGCAGTTGTAAATGAGAACCTGTTCTCAACTGGCTTACCTGGTTAAATAAAGGTGAAAAAAAAAAAAAAAAAGCATTGGTTTGTGGTGGTAAATAGACAGCTATGAAAAATATAGATGAAAACTCTCTTGGTAAACAGCTTATCATAAGATACTCTACCTCAGGCGAGCAAAACCTTGAGACTTCCTTAGTATTTGATTTTGTGCACCAGCTGTTGTTTACAAATATACACAGACCGCCACCCCTTGTCTTACCGGAGTCAGCCGTTCTATCCTGCCGATGTAGCGTATAGCCCGCTAGCTGTATGATATCCATGTCGTCGTTCAGCCACGACTCGGTGAAACATAAGATATTACAGTTTTTAATGTCCCGTTGGTAGGATAACCGTAATCTTAGGTCATCCAATTTATTTTCAAATGATTGAACGTTGGCTAATAGGATTGATGGAAGAGGCAGTTTACTCGCTCGCCGTCCGGATCCTTACAAGGCACCCCCGATCTACGTCCACGATATCTCTGTCTCTTCCTCACGCGAATTACGGGGATTTGGGCCTTGTCGGGTGTCTGTATGATATCCTTCGCGGCCGCCTCGTTGAAGAAAAAATCTTCGTCCAATACGAGGTGAGTGATCGCTGTCCTGATATCCAGAAGCTCTTTTTGGTTATAAGAGACGATGGCAGAAACATTATGTACAAAATAAATTACAAATAACGCGGAAAAACACACATAATAGTACAATTGGTTAGAGGGCTGTAAAACGGCAGCCATCTTCTCCGGCGCTGTTAATGCTAGTACATAACGATGGTCATTATGGCCAAACAGTTCTATTTTTGTTTAATCAGACCAGAGGACATTTCTCCAAAAAGTACGATCTTTGTCCCCATGTGCAGATGCAAACAATAGTCTGGCTTTTTTATGGCGGTTTTGGAGCAGTGGCTTCTTCCTTGCTGAGCGGCCTTTCAGGTTATGTCGATATAGGACTTGTTTTACTGTGGATATAGATACTTTTGTACCTGTTTCCTCCAGCATCTTCACAAGGTCCTTTGCTGTTGTTCTGGGATTGATTTGCACTTTTCGCACCAAAGTACATTCATCTCTAGGAGACAGAACGTGTCTCCTTCCTGAGCGGTATGACTGCGTGGTCCCATGGTGTTTATACTTGCGTACTATTGTTTGTACAGATGAACGTGGTACCTTCAGGCATTTGGAAATTGATCCCAAGGATGAACCAGACTTGTGGAGGGCTACAATATTTTTTCAGAGGTCTTGGCTGATTTATTTTGATTTTCCTATGATGTCAAGCAAAGAGGCACTGAGTTTGAAGGTAGGCCTTGAAATACATCCACAGGTACACCTCCAATTGACTCAAATGATGTCAATTAGCCTATCAGAAGCTTCTAAAGCCAAGACACACAATTTTCCAAGCTGTTTAAAGGCACAGTCAACTTAGTGTATGTAAACCTCTGACCCACTGGAATTGTGATACAGTGAATTATAAGTGAAATAATCTGTCTGTAAACAATTGTTGGAAAAATTACTTGTGTCATGCACAAAGTAGATGTCCTAACCGACTTGCCAAAACTATAGTTTGTTAACAAGAAATGTGTGGAGTGGTTGAAAAACAAGTTTTAATGACTCCAACCTAAGTGTATGTAAACTTCCGACTTCAACTGTACATAAATGACAAGCACTAACTACAGCAGACAACACGTGGTAATTTAGTCTTTCAATTCTGTGGGGAGTGGGGGAGCATTTACTTATTCAATTGACTTATACTGGTGGGAATTAATATTTTCTGGCCTCTGGCGGTTTTGTAAAGATGGACTCTATATTGGCGGCCTGATGGTAGGAGCTGGTACTCCTGGTTGAGTGGGTGTCAGGTCGGTGGCAATTCCCGCTCCTGCCCTCACCACTCTCTTCAAGAACAGCGCTTCCACGTTCTTGAGATTAACTCCACTGATTGTGCTTGACAGCTTTACTATTTTGTGTAGTTCGTTTTTATTTGAGATAGATAGCTGATTGTACAAGGCTTGGAAACAGAAAGTGAGAACACTGAACAAAGGATGTGTAGAATATGGTTGTAATTATTTTATTGACCTGATATTTATTTAATCTCATGAAATACCGTCGTTGTTGTCCTTTTTTGTATATCTGTTGTGTGTTTGCAGTCCAGGAGAGTCCAATCAGTTATTACTATATTGGGTTGATAAAACTATCTGAAAAATTTTAACAGTGACCCTTTTAAGATTCCTCAATTTGGTGAAATGATGCCTTGACAGGATAGCTTTTATGTTGCATGACACTTTTATCCTAGTCTCAGATTCATTTTGTCCCTCAATAGACAAGCTTTGGGCTAGATGGATCTGCGCTGTACGTTACATTAAAATGGTTGGCTGCATGTTATGTTGCAGGTTTGACTTTGAGCAAGGTGTGAAGTTTCAGCTGGATTCTGACATCTCAGCCCTGAAGAAGGTGAAGAGAAAACCAAATGTATTTTACTCTGTCCCTCTAATTTGTTCAGCAAGTTCTTGTAGATGTACAGTAGCTGAAATGTACTATCATCACGCTTTTTTTTCCTGGACATAGATATGGCATCCGAATTACGTATTGATTTGGATGCCAAGTACACAAGCTTGAAGAACAAACTGGACTTTGTCACCAAGATGCAGAAGGAGGTACAGAGAATTAAGTCTTGACATTAAGAAAGTATGAGAATAGTAAATATGTCATTATTTTGATATCTGGTTGTCTAAATATTAGTGTTCATTGCAAATACCTGACTCTGTACATCACTGTCCATCATCTATCCACACAAGTATTGTCCACTCTGCAGTCCAAACTGGGCGCGACGGCTATAGACACGTCTGTGTTGATAATCGAGGTGGACACCGGCAAGTCCTTTGGCATCTCCACCGCTCTCATCTAGATCAGGATGGAGTACGAGAAGTCCGTGCAGCAACACAGAGAGGAGGCGGACGCTTACTACAAACTGAAGGTGTGTGCAAGCACCTAATGCTAACTTCAACAATTTACTGCACCTACAGTATCTACCAAGCTACCTGCCTACCCTTGCCTGGCCTTGCCTGGTGTCTGTCTGTCTGTCAGCCACAAAGCATACTTCTGATACTCATACTTCTGGTAATCACTATAGTGCAACACTATACTGAGTGGTAACTACAAGGTACCAAGTCGCAAAATGGTGCCTGTTTAAATTAGTTAATCCCAAAGAAAGTAAATATAGAAAAATACAGTGTAAACAATACATGTCACACCCTGTTTTAACAGGGAGCGTCTCTCTCCTCTTACAGGTGGAAGAGAAACAGACAGCTACTGCCAAGAGTTCAGAGGTCGTCTCAGAGGCCAAGATGGAAAGGGCGGCCCAGAAAGAGCTGCAGGCGCTCAGTCTAGAGTTCCAATGCCTGCTCAGTGCAGTGAGTGGATCCTCCATCTTGCTACTTCACCTCACACTAAAAATGCACTATGGGCCAAGATCACAACTTGAGCTCTGCATACGGAATCCATGTTAGGAAGTCGTCATGCTATTGTTTCATGCAAGTCTCTTTTGACATCAATGCATGATTCATGTAGAGGCCTGTCTATCATGTATATTGGCTACCTCTGGTGTAATCTCTTTACTGTAAAGTTATGGGAGATTTGGGGGTGGGAGGGGACACCTAACATTTTGATTTCAAAAGTCCCAGTTTATCTGTTCTATCGTGGACTACAAATGCCACTAACGCCTCACAGTGACACAGTAGAACTGTTACCACATGGAGAATCCCCACCAGAGTAAGATCACAAGGCCAATTTCAGAAGAAGATACATCTACAGTAAAAACAACTTAGCAAGACCTTGCACATTGTGCAAACTCTGCCTTTGCTAACAAAGCAACAGCAACTGTATACAAAAATACTTCTTCAGTACACTGTAGTGCTGAGCGATTAACCAACATTTCATTTTTTGGTGGGTTATTAAACAACTAATTGGCTGACATCGGTTCAATTACTTGAATTCCATTTCGTTTTTTTGTGAGCCCAATGTGCCATTTCTCTAGAGCAAAATCAAATCATTGATGAGAGAAATCATGTCAAGAACTATGTGGGACGCTGGGCTGAAGGGCGTTGTAGTTTTCATTAAGAAATATTCAACCTAGGCTGGGCACGCGTTGACAAGATGGCGTATTGAATAGAAATCGGTACAAAACACCTCAAGATAAAAACGTAATATTCAAAATCAGTAAGTTAGACTAAATATTAGCATTTCATATATTCACAGTTAATATAATTCAATCTGGATAATAACACAAAACAGATCATAAGGCTAGAGAAATATATCGACAAATATTACAACAACACGTAACACCCAAACATGACTGAAGACAAGCGTGGAGAGCCGATCCCCAAAAGGAAACGCGACTCATCGACTGATACAGATGATACAGTGGGGAAAAAAAGTATTTAGTCAGCCACTATTTGTGCAAGTTCTCCCACTTAAAAAGATGAGAGAGGCCTGTAATTTTCATCATAGGTACACGTCAACTATGAAAGACAAATTGAGAAAAAAAAATCCAGAAAATCACATTGTAGGATTATTTATGAATTTATTTGCAAATTATGGTGGAAAATAAGTATTTGGTCACCTACAAACAAGCAAGATTTCTGGCTCTCACAGACCTGTAACTTCTTCTTTAAGAGGCTCCTCTGTCCTCCACTCGTTACCTGTATTAATGGCATCTGTTTGAACTTGTTATCAGTATAAAAGACACCTGTCCACAACCTCAAACAGTCACACTCCAAACTCCACTATGGCCAAGACCAAAGAGCTGACAAAGGACACCAGAAACAAAATTGTAGACCTGCACCAGGCTGGGAAGACTGAATCAGCAATAGGTAAGCAGCTTGGTTTGAAGAAATCAACTGTGGGAGCAATTATTAGGAAATGGAAGACATACAAGACCACTGATAATCTCCCTCGATCTGGGGCTCCACGCAAGATCTCACCTCGTAGGGTCAAAATGATCACAAGAACGGTGAGCAAAAATCCCAGAACCACACGGGGGGGACCTAGTGAATGACCTGCAGAGAGCTGGGACCAAAGTAACAAAGCCTACCATCAGTAACACACTACGCCGCCAGGGACTCAAATCCTGCAGTGCAAGACGTGTCCGCCTGCTTAAGCCAGTACATGTCCAGGCCTGTCTGAAGTTTGCTAGAGTGCATTTGGATGATCCAGAAGAGGATTGGGAGAATGTCATATGGTCAGATGAAACCAAAATAGAACTTTTTGGTAAAAACTCAACTCGGCCGTGTTTGGAGGACAAAGAATGCTGAGTTGCATCCAAAGAACACCATACCTACTGTGAAGCATGGGGGTGGAAACATCATGCTTTGGGGCTGTTTTTCTGCAAAGGGACCAGGACGACTGATCCGTGTAAAGGAACGAATGAATGGGGCCATGTATCGTGAGATTTTGAGTGAAAACCTCCTTCCATCAGCAAGGGCATTGAAGATGAAACGTGGCTGGGTCTTTCAGCATGACAATGATCCCAAACACACCGCCCGGGCAATGAAGGAGTGGCTTCGTAAGAAGCATTTCAAGGTCCTGGAGTGGCCTAGCCAGTCTCCTGATCTCAACCCCATAGAAAATCTTTGGAGGGAGTTGAAAGTCTGTGTTGCCCAGCGACAGCCCCAAAACATCACTGCTCTAGAGGAGATCTGCATGGAGGAATGGGCCAAAATACCAGCAACAGTGTGTGAAAACCGTGTGAAGACTTACAGAAAACGTTTGACCTGTGTCATTGCCAACAAAGGGTATATAACAAAGTATTGAGAAACTTTTGTTATTGACCAAATACTTATTTTCCACCATAATATGCAAATAAATTCATAAAAAATCCTACAATGTGATTTTCTGGATTTTTTTTTCTCATTTTGTCTGTCATAGTTGACGTGTACCTATGATGAAAATTACAGGCCTCTCTCATCTTTTTAAGTGGGAGAACTTGCACAATTGGTGGCTGACTAAATACTTTTTTTCCCCACTGTATATGCTTTTCACCACTGGGTATGGTAAGTGTGGAAAGCGACCTGTTGAAGTCGATAAATGACAAATTGGGCATGCTAGAATTGGTCAGTAAAGACGTAAAAGTGTTGATAGCGAGTCTTCAAATGAGTGACGAAAAAGCTTTGGTAATGGAGAAAGAAACCAAAGAATTAAAAGTGACAGTCTCTAAAATGGAAACGGATGTTAGGGAACTAAAAAAGGAGAACAATCTTCTGAGAGAAGCCTTACTAGACATCCAAACTAGATCGATGAGGGAAAATCTAGTACTTACGGGTATTCAGGAAAAGGAGGGAGAAATAACAGAGAATATTATGAAGGACTTCCTGCATACAGCGCTACAAATCCCACTTGAGGCTGTCGATAAAATCCAACTCGAACGTGTACATCGTTTCGGAAAAAGAGGACAGAAATATGAGCGCCCAATCGTTGCCAAATTTGCTTTTTTTAAGGATAAAGCTATGGTGAAAAGCCTAGGAAAAATACTTGCTGGCACGAAAATAGGCAGAAATGATCAGTTCCCGAGGGAGATTGTAGAAAGGCACAAAGTTCTGTATCCAATCTTCAAGGAAAACAGAATAAAGGGAAACGTGTTGCACTAGTGGTGGATAAATTATATATTGACAACCAAATGTTCAGACACAAAGACTACTCCATGGCTATTCTAAAAGTTGTAATAGAGGAGTCAAATATTGGAGCACCTGATACTAGCAATGATAGGGATTGTAATATTAAATAACATTTAATGTAAGTATAGTATTTTATAAAAGGATAAAACGATATAACAAGCAGAATAATACATCTTTAAATACAAATAATTCGAACATGGCTTTTTTGGCGGGAGGTTGTTATTTTGGCGGATGGTTGTTGTGGTTGGTCCTGTGTTCTCTCTGGCGTCCTTTCCCCCTTGCGGCAGATGTGGATGCGGGTGCGTTTGCACGCTCGGCCCATTTCTTCCGCAGTCAACCATGTGGTGTGCATCTTTGTGTTTGAAAAGGTGCGGCGTTAAGTGAGTGAGAGGGGAAATGGTTGCATATCCCAGAGCCGACCGGGGGTCTATGAGCAGGGGTAGTGAGAGAGAGCTTTCAATTTTGTGTAGATGAGGGATATACATTTTTAAATATAGTATACATCTAATCAAATTTTTCATTGTCCTATCATGATGGAAAGATCCCAAACCCTATAACCTGGACACCCACCTGAGCGACCCATACACCAAAGAGAAGTTCCCATCTCTTTTATGGACCTGCTGTGAATATGCAGCCTAAACAGAGAAATAAATGCGGTCAGAGACCTACTTGAGCAGCATCGCCCCCTCAAGATTCTGAGCCTGCCTGGCAGGGTTGGTCCTACAAAGCTAGAGCCCCCTGATGGGAGAGCATAATATACAAGGAAATTCTCAAAGCTGCTAATGAGAACCATGACGACCTTTTACCTAGCCGGTGGGGATTCCGGTGGGGTACGCCCACCCAGGTAGTGGCAGTGCTGGCAACACTGGCTGCAGTAACCCATGGGGAGGGGGTCACACTCGGACAATCAGAGAGGGGGTTTATCATTGTGGCCCAGGTGGCACAAACTAATCAAAGGTCTGACCGCATGGAGATGCTTGGGAAAATGGTTACAACAGGGAGTGTTTGTGTCTCAGGTGAAGAGGATGGATCTGATCTCCATCACCTAGGACTTGACATAGATTAAGCAGATGAATAAAATCTCACATTGTTATCAATTTCTGCTCAATCTGCATGCTTTCTCAATCAGCTTTAACTGTATGTGCACTCGTAAATCAAGTTATTTCTCGAGTTGGGCTCTGGGATATAACAGCCGTTGAGTATCTGATTTTATGGTGGATTGTGGAGGAGGGGTTGTGTGTTGGAGTATGTGAGTATGTGCTTGTCTGGCATCTGTTGTGGGGGGGTGGGGATGTTGGGGGGGAGGGTATGGGATGGACCACAGGAATTATTTGCTAGGATAATAATTGCTTGTCAATGAATTAAATGTAATACAATGGCAATCCGGGTTATATGTTAGAATCCTACGCGTGAACTGCCGACATTATTACGCATATTAATTGATAATGATGGAAAATAGGATATGCATAATTTAAAAAAATTTGTTATAGACATATATATATATATATATATATAGAGGTGAAAGCATTGGAAATGCTTTTGGCGGTTAATCTGCTTCTGTTTTGTGGGTGGCACTGTGTGCTGTTTTCGATGGATGGGTCCTGGCCTCTCGGGGCCTTAGGGATACGGAGGGACGTGGGTGGGATGCTGATCACTGGGATGACGGCTCAACTTGGGATGGGGAGGGGCTTTAGCGGGGGAATTAGTGGAGAACAATTGAAGGGTTACTCCGTAGCAATGCAAATATCACGGTACAGCTATATGGACACTCAATCATTACGCTATTTTTTATTGGTAAATGTACAAACATATATAATGATAAATAGACTTGAAACTTGTATCTCATTATGGTGTATGGTGAAATAAGTATAGCCAGTTATAATTGTAATGGCTTAGCTGATAATAACAAAAGAAGAACAATATTTACATGGCTCAAAGAGAAGGAATATAATATCTATTGTACACAGGAAACTCATTCAACAATTCGAGATGAAGTAGCGTGGAAAAAAAGAATGGGGGGGAATATACTTCTCCCATGGGCAAAGACATTCAAAATTATTTGCTAGGATAATAATTGCTTGTCAATGAATTAAATGTAATACAATGGCAATCCGGGTTATATGTTAGAATCCTACGCGTGAACTGCCGACATTATTACGCATATTAATTGATAATGATGGAAAATAGGATATGCATAATTTAAAAAAATTTGTTATAGACATATATATATATATATAGAGAGGTGAAAGCATTGGAAATGCTTTTGGCGGTTAATCTGCTTCTGTTTTGTGGGTGGCACTGTGTGCTGTTTTCGATGGATGGGTCCTGGCCTCTCGGGGCCTTAGGGATACGGAGGGACGTGGGTGGGATGCTGATCACTGGGATGACGGCTCAACTTGGGATGGGGAGGGGCTTTAGCGGGGGAATTAGTGGAGAACAATTGAAGGGTTACTCCGTAGCAATGCAAATATCACGGTACAGCTATATGGACACTCAATCATTACGCTATTTTTTATTGGTAAATGTACAAACATATATAATGATAAATAGACTTGAAACTTGTATCTCATTATGGTGTATGGTGAAATAAGTATAGCCAGTTATAATTGTAATGGCTTAGCTGATAATAACAAAAGAAGAACAATATTTACATGGCTCAAAGAGAAGGAATATAATATCTATTGTACACAGGAAACTCATTCAACAATTCGAGATGAAGTAGCGTGGAAAAAAATAATGGGGGAATATACTTCTCCCATGGGCAAAGACATTCAAAAGGGGTGATGATATTAATTAATAGTAATTTCGATCCGAATGTGCAAATTGTCCAAATAGATACGCAAGGTAGATGGATTATTTTAAATATGTTATTGGACCATAAACAGATATGGCTCATTAACCTTTACGGACCAAATAATGATGATCCACAATTCTTTGACAATATATATAATAAATTATCAAGCCTGCAAGCAACTCAATACACTATTATTATGGTGGGGGATTATAATACTGTTTTAAATAGCTCAATGGACCGTAAAGGAAATCACACCACAAACAATCACCCACATGCTCTTAAGGAAATTGTGAATGTCATGGATACATTAGAACTAGTAGATATATGGAGGCTTAAATATACTGATCTAGTGAGATATACATGGCGGAGACTGAATCAAGCTAGTCGTCTTGACTTCTTTCTTATCTCATTCTCGTTGGCACCAAAAGTAAAAAAAGTGTTGATAGGGGACAGAATGCGGTCGGACCATCATATAATAGGCATATACATTACTCTTACTGAATTTCCATGTGGGCGAGGATATTGGAAATTTAATCAAAGCCTATTGGATGATAATTTATTTATAATTAGAACAATGGAATTTATAACTGACTTTTTCCAACATAACATAGGTACAGCGAATCCCCTTATTGTATGGGACACCTTTAAATGTGCCTTTAGAGGCCATGCAATTCAGTACTCATCTCGAAAACAAAAGCAATTTAGGTCAAAAGAGTTTATACTAAGAAAGGAAATAGAAAGTCTAACAGAACAGATAGATGGCAATAAAAACTGTAACATAGAGGCTCAGAATAAATTAGAGGAAAAACAAAAAGAAATGGAGAAACTTATTCAAGAAAGATCAAGTGTAATATATAATAAAAATAAAGCAAACTGGATGGAATATGGGGAAAAATGCACAAAATAATTTTGTAATCTTCAACATAGGAATGCTACCAAAAAGAACTTAATGAAACTGGTTACAATTGACGGAGTCACCCATAATTCACCTAATTATATTTTGAAGGAAGAAACAAAGTACTTTAAGCATATGTTTTCTTTTCAGTCGCCTCCATCTCCTCTAACTGAAGCTAATTGTAGAGATTTTTTTTCTATTGATAGTGTCAAATTAACAGCCACACAGAAAGACTCATGTGAATGTGAAATTACAGAGGAGGAACTTCTGGATGCAATTAAAGACTTTAAGTCCGGGAAAACTCCAGGGTTGGATGGCATACCAGTCGAGGTATACCAAACCTTTTTTGATATACTAAGAGGACCGTTATTAGCATGTTTTAACCACTCCTATGTAAATGGTAGATTATCTGACACTCAAGAAGAAGGTCTGATCTCATTATTACTGAAACAGGATACAAGTGGAAAATATAAAGATCCAGTCCATTTACTAAATTGGAGGCCCCTTACACTTCAGTGTTGTGATGCAAAAATCCTAGCAAAATGTATAGCACATAGAATTAAAAAGGTGTTGTCGGAGAGAGCTGAGCTGGGAGGAGGTCGTCGGGTAAGTCTGGCTTTATACATAGCTTTATACATAGCTTGGGCTTTGTCGAGTAAGGCTTAAACTATGTATTTAGATTGTAGTTAGGTATTGTAGGTAGGTATCGTGGGTTGTTGTAGGTAGTTGTTGTATGTAATTATTGTAGGTTAGTATTGTATTCGGCGGTGCCGGGTGTAGCACGAAGCTAGCTAGCTAGCTAACTCACCACCTGGACTAGCTGGCGAGTAGCTATTAGCAACGGTATAGTTGTTTCACGCCTGAGAGTGCCTGTAATTACGCCAGCTGGCTGCCTACAATGGTTACATACAATAACTGCCTACCGTTCAGCTGTTTTCTAACCTCATTGTCTGAACCGTTAACGTTAGGTAGCAAGTGGCTACTGTGCCTGAAAATTAGCAAGCTTGTTGCAACCTGGATAGCTACTTGTAAACAATAGCTGGAACGACCGAGCGAACAGACGCGAACTGGCTGAGTCAATTCAGCGGCTAGCTTTGCACTTGGCTAGCTAACAGTAGCTGCTAGGGGTAAGTCATAACCTACACTTGTGTTTTGTTTTTTACATATTGATAGCCCGAGTCGCTCAAGGAATTCGGGACATGGGTGACTAGTCAACGTTAGTTTGGCTCTCTCTGTGTGTTCGTGCCGTGAAAGGAGGGGTTCTTCTTTGTCTGAAAGCAATGGCTAGCTAGTTTGCTAACTATTCTAGCTAACTAACTGGCTGAATAAGTTGACGACGGACTCGCTCAAGCTGTCGGGACTAACCCACAACGTTAGACACGGACACGAACGATCTGCTTGTGTGTTGATACACTGGTGGTTGTTGTGGCTGAGTATTGGCGCTAAACCCTGCTGCTGGAGACCGGCATGCTAGCTGGCTGTGGCGTCTTATGACGAGGTGCCCGGACGTTTTTCACGGAATAATACTGCACCTAGTTAGCTAGCTGAATAAACTAGGTTGGTCTATTCCTAGAAAACATTGAACCGCTGTAGTTTACAACAATTATAGTTTCTGAGGTGGAAGTTGGGAGAGTTATATTTGGGAGTTGTGGTGAGGGAGGCCCCGCTCTCTCCTTTCCCAGATGTTTAGTTCATTTTATTCCGATCTCCTCTGCATTATTGTAGCCATCTGCTGCAGCCTGTCAACTATGCCTCTGCCTATCCCTGTTCTCTCCTCTCCGCACAGGCTACACAAACGCCTCACACCGCGTGGCTGCTGCCTCTCTAACCTGGTGGTCCCTGCACGCACGACCCACGTGGAGTTCCAGGTCTCAGGCAGCCTCTGGAACTGCCGTTCTGCTGCCAACAAGGCAGACTTCATCCCAGCCTATGCTACCCTCCAGTCCCTCGACTTCTTGGCGCTGACGGAAACATGGATTACCACTGAAAACACTGCTACTCCTGCTGCTCTCTCCTCGTCTGACCATGTGTTCTCGCATACCCCGAGAGCATCTGGTCAGCGGGGTGGTGGCACAGGAATCCTCATCTCTCCCAAGTGGACATTCTCAATTTTTCCCCTGACCCATCTGTCTATCTCCTCATTTGAATTCCATGCTGTCACAGTCACTAGCCCATTTAAGCTTAATATCCTTGTCATCTATCGCCCTCCACATTCCCTTGGAGAGTTCATCAATGAGCTTGACGCCTTGATAAGCTCCTTTCCTGAGGATGGCTCACCCCTCACAGTTCTGGGGGATTTCAACCTCCCTACGTCTACATTTGACTCATTTCTCTCTGCCTCCTTCTTTCCACTCCTCTCCTCTTTTGACCTCACCCTCTCACCGTCCCCCCCTACTCTCAAGGCAGGCAATACGCTTGACCTCATCTTTACTAGATGCTGTTCTTCTACTAATCTCACTGCAACTCCCCTCCAAGTCTCCGACCACTACTTTGTATCCTTTTCTCTCTCCCTCTCCTCCAACACTACTCACTCTGCCCCTACACAGATGGTAATGCGCCGTTGCAACCTTCGCTCTCTCTCTCCCGCTATCTCTCTCCTCTTCCATCCTATCATCTCTTCCCTCTGCTCAATCCTTCTCCCTCCAATCTCCTGATTCTGCCTCCTCAACCCTCCTCTCCTCCCCTTTCTGCATCCTTTGACTCTCTATGTCCCCCTATCCTCCCGGCCGGCTCGGTCCTCCCCTCCAGCTCCGTGGCTTGATGACTCATTGCGAGCTCACAGAACAGAGCTCCGGGCAGCTGAGCGGAAATGGAAGAAAACTAGACTCCCTGCAGACCTGGCATCTTTTCCTCCCTCCTCTCTACATTTTCTTCATCTGTTTCTGCTGCTAAGGCCACTTTCTACCACTCTAAATTCCAAGCATCCGCCTCTAACCCTAGGAAGCTCTTTGCCACATTCTCCTCCCTGCTGAATCCCCCTACTCCCTCTCTGTGGATGACTTCATCAACCATTTTGAAAAGAAGGTTGACGACATCCGATCCTCGTTTGTAAAGTCAAATGACACTGCTGGTCCTGCTCACACTGCCCTACCCTATGCTTTGACTTCTTTCTCCCCTCTCTCTCCAGATAAAATCTTGCGACTTGTGACGGCAGGCCGCCCAACAACCTGCCCGCTTGACCCTATCCCCTCCTCTCTTCTCCAGACCATCTCCGGTGACCTTCTCCCCTACCTCACCTCGCTGATCAACTCATCCTTGACCGCTGGCTATGTCCCTTGCGTCTTCAAGAGAGCGAGAGTTGCACCCCTTCTCAAAAAACCAACACTCGATCCCTCCGATGTCAACAACTACAGACCAGTATCCCTTCTTTCTTTTCTCTCCAAAACTATTGAGCGTGCCGTCTTTAGCCAACTCTCTTGCTATCTCTCCCAGAATGACCTTCTTGATCCAAACCAGTCAGGTTTCAAGACTGGTCATTCAACTGAGACTGCTCTTCTCTGTGTCACAGAGGCTCTCCGCACTGCTAAAGCTAACTCTCTCTCCTCAGCTCTTGTCCTTCTAGACCTGTCTGCTGCCTTTGATACTGTGAACCATCAGATCCTCCTCTCCACCCTCTCCGAGCTGGGCATCTCCGGCGCGGCTCACTCTTGGATTGCGTCCTACCTGACCGGTCGCTCCTACCAAGTGGCGTGGCGAGAAGCTGTCTCCGCACCACGTGCTCTCACCACTGGTGTCCCCCAGGGCTCAGTTCTAGGCCCTCTCCTATTCTCGCTATACACCAAGTCACTTGGCTCTGTCATATCCTCACATGGCCTCTCCTATCATTGCTACGCTGACGACACACAACTAATATTCTCCTTTCCCCCTTCTGATAACCAGGTGGCGAATCGCATCTCTGCATGTCTGGCAGACATATCAGTATGGATGACGGATCACCACCTCAAGCTGAACCTCGGCAAGACGGAGCTGCTCTTCCTCCCGGGGAAGGACTGCCCGTTCCATGATCTCGCCATCACGGTTGACAACTCCGTTGTGTCCTCCTCCCAGAGTGCGAAGAGCCTTGGCGTGACCCTGGACAACACCCTGTCGTTCTCCGCTAACATCAAGGTGGTGACCCGATCCTGTAGGTTCATGCTCTACAACATTCGGAGAGTACGACCCTGCCTTACACAGGAAGCGGCACAGGTCCTAATCCAGGCACTTGTCATCTCCCGTCTGGATTACTGCAACTCGCTGTTGGCTGGGCTCCCTGCCTGTGCCATTAAGCCCCTACAACTCATTCAGAATGCCGCAGCCCGTCTGGTGTTCAACCTTCCCAAGTTCTCTCACGTCACCCCGCTCCTCCGCACACTCCACTGGCTTCCAGTTGAAGCTCGCATCTGCTACAAGACCATGGTGCTTGCCTACGGAGCTGTGAGGGGAATGGCACCTCCGTACCTTCAGGCTCTGATCAGTCCCTACACCCAAACGAGGGCACTGCGTTCATTCACCTCTGGCCTGCTGGCTCCCCTACCTCTGCGGAAGCATAGTTCCCGCTCAGCCCAGTCAAAACTGTTCGCTGCTCTGGCACCCCAATGGTGGAACAAGCTCCCTCACGACGCCAGGACAGCGGAGTCACTCACCACCTTCCGGAGACATTTGAAACCCCACCTCTTTAAGGAATACCTGGGATAGGATAAAGTAATCCTTCTACCCCCCCCTTTACTCCAACCCACCCCCCCCCCCCCAAAAAAAAAAAAAAATATTGTAAAGTGGTTATCCCACTGGCTATAAGGTGAATGCACCTATTTGTAAGTCGCTCTGGTAAGAGCGTCTGCTAAATGACGTAAATGTAATTTTTAAAAATATTATTCATTCTAATCAGACAGGTTTTTTACATGGAAGATACATTGAAGATAATATAAGGCAAGTATTGGAAACAATAGAACACTATGGAAAATATGGGAAACCAGGCCTGCTATTCATAGCAGACTTCGAAAAGGCATTTGATAAAGTTCGACTGGGGTTTATATATAAATGCCTGGAGCATTTCAATTTTGGAGAATCTCTTATAAAATGGGTCAAAATCATGTATAGTAACCCTAGGTGTAAAATAGTAAATAATGGCTATTTCTCAGAAAGTTTTAAACTGTCAAGAGGAGTGAAACAAGGTTGTCCACTATCGGCATATCTATTTATTGTGGCCATCGAGATGTTAGCTATTAAAATCAGATCCAATAATAATATCAGAGGATTAGAAATACAGGGCTTAAAAACAAAGGTGTCATTGTACGCTGATGATTCATGTTTTTATTAAAATCCACAACTACAATCCCTCCACAGCCTCATAGAGGATCTAGATACATTTTCTAACCCATCTGGATTACAACCAAATTATGACAAATGTACTATATTACGTATTGGATCACTAAAAAATAAATGTTTTACATTACCATGTAGTTTACCAGTAAAATGGTCTGGTGGTGATGTGGATATACTCCGAATACATATCCCAAAAGAAATAAATGATCTCACTTCAATACATTTTAATAGAAAGTTAGCAAAAATAGATACGATCTTACTACCATGGAAAGGAAAATACCTGTCAATTTGTGGAAAAATCACCCTGATTAACTCTTTATTATTATCCCAGTTTACCTATTTGCTTATGGTCTTGCCTACGCCTAGCGAACAGTTTTTTAAATTATATGAAAAAAAAATATTCAATTTAATTTGGAACGGCAAGCCAGACAAAATTAAAAGAGCATATTTATATAATGAATATTAATTCGGAGGACAGAAATGATTAAATATTAAAGCATTAGACCTATCACTAAAAGCTTCAGTCATACAAAAGTTATACTTAAATCCGAACTGGTTCTCAAGCAAATTAGTAAGATTGTCTCACCCAATGTTCAAGAAAGGCCTTTTTCCCTTTATTCAGATTACAACCTCTCACTTTCAGATATTTGAAAAGGAAATAATCTCCCAAATGTCACTATTTCTAAAACAAGCCATAGAAAGTTGGTTGCAATTTCAATTTAATCCTCCAGAAACGACAGAACAAATAATGCAACAAATATTGTGGTTAATTTCAAATATACTACTTGACAAAAAACCTTTTATTTTTTGACAGAATGTTTAAAAAAGGTATAATCTTCGTAAATGATATCATCGGTAGGACTGGTGGAGTTATGTCGCACATGCAGCTAACAAAAACATATGGAAATGTCTGCTCTACCCAAAAGTACAACCAAATAATTGCAGCCTTACCGCAAAAGTGGAAGAGGAAAGTGGAAGGGGGAGAAAGTAAGGAACTTGTCTGTCGGCCTTGCATTAAAGAACATAATTGGTTAAGGAAAACTGTGATAAATAAAAAAGTATATCAGTTTCACTTAAGGACCAAAGGATTGACAGCCGTCCCATATAGATTGCAAAATAGTTGGGAAGAGATCTTTGACGTACCGATCCCATGGCATAGTGTTTATGAACTGACACGCAAAACGACACCGGATTCAAAAATTAGAATCTTTCAATTTAAATTATTATATAAAATTCTTGCTACCAATAGAATGTTATTTATATGGGGGATACAATCTTCCCAGCTCTGCAGATTTTGCTGTGAAGAGACAGAATCATTAGATCATTTGTTTTGGTTTTGTCCATTTGTAGCTTGTTTTTGGACACAGGTCCAGGAATGGCTAAAGGATTGCAATATTTACCTGGAACTAACCTTGCAGATAGCATTACTGGGTGATCTGAAAAGTCATAGTCAATCAATCAATAATATAATAATACTTTTAGCAAAAATGTTTATTTTTAATTCACAATCTGTAAAAGCAATGAGAATAGAAAGGTTCAGAACTTTGTAAAACATCACAGTACGGTTGAAATATATGGCAAATAGAAATCCTATATGGATGGTGTTAAGAGATAGATGGGAGGTATTGAATAGAGTTGAAGGATGGGACTAATATCAAATAACAACAAATAATAACAAAGATAGCTAATAATGTAAGCATACTGTGTCCATAATAAGTATATAGGTTGTATGTTGGGAGCTTTTGGGAAAGAGCACAGTTAGAAAGATATGGCATATAGAAGCAAACCGGATGGACATCATGAAAATGATCGGAGAGGTTGAGAGTAGAAGAAGTTCAGGAGCAAAAAAAAACAAAAACAAAAAAAACATATATATATATAATAGAATTATTGTAAAATTAACTCTGTCCATAAGGTGTAGATAGTAAGTATAGACCGGAAGTAGAGGCCTGGGCATTGTTGTTCACTAATTTACTCCAAGTAGGGAAAGGATGGTGGGGTTGAAAAGTAATAAAGGGGAGTATATATATAAAAATAAAAATAAAAACATGGGGGATTGGAAGTGATCCAGACAATTACATTGATAGAAGATACAATATATCTGCAATATTAAGCTGATCCATTCCCCCCCCAAAAAAAACAAAACAAAACAAAAACAAAAACAATATTCAACCTAGTTCAGCGCAGAAACCTGGTAATTAACTAAAATGACCATAATCCATTGGCCTGTTTTTTACGTCTCGGACCGAGATGGATACACTTTTCCACCTGCTACGTTAGGTTAGATACACAGAGACCACATGAGAGAGGAATATACACAACACAGTGACGAGAGAAAGGGATAGAGACAGTTTGTGAAAGTATGACTCATCTACTTTGAAGAACTAGCAAAATGATGGTAAGACAGCTCTCCAGCAACCGAAACCCAGCAGATCCCCATCATACTTTACGATAAATCACGGCAGGAAGTAGTATGCAGAAGACAAAGGAAGTGGTTGAATCTGTATTTTTTGTTATCTGTATGAAAGTCCCTACTGCCACATATTTTACATTTTAGTCATTTAGCAGAAGCTCTTATCCAGAGCGACTTACAGTTAGTGAGTGCATACAGTGAGGGAAACAAGTATTTGATCCCCTGTTGATTTTGTACGTTTGCCCACTGACAAAGACATGATCAGTCTATAATTTTAATGGTAGGTTTATTTGAACCGTGAGAGACAGAATAACAACAAAAAATCCAGAAAAACACATGTCAAGAATGTTATAAATTGATTTGCATTTTAATGAGGGAAATAAGTATTTGACACCTCTGCAAAACATGACTTTGTGATTGCCAACAAGGGTTTTGCCACCAAGTACTAAGGTCAGACGTTTCTTGTAGTTGGCCACCAGGTTTGCACACATCTCAGGAGGGATTTTGTTCATCTTCTCTTTGCAGATCTTCTCCAAGTCATTAAGGTTTCAAGGCTGATATTAGGCAACTCGAACCTTCAGCTCCCAGATTTTCTATGGGATTAAGGTCTGGAGACTGGCTAGGCCACTCCAGGACCTTAATATGCTTCTTCTTGAGCCACTCCTTTGTTGCCTTGGCCGTGTGTTTTGGGTCATTGTCATGCTGGAATACCCATTCACGACCCATTTTCAATGCCCTGGCTGAGGGAAGGAGGTTCTCACCCAAGATTTGACGGTACATGGCCCCGTCCATCGTCCCTTTGATGAGGTGAAGTTGTCCTGTCCCCTTAGCAGAAAAACACCCCCGAAGCATAATGTTTCCACCTCCATGTTTGACGGTGGGGATGGTGTTCTTGGGGTCATAGGCAGCATTCCTCCTCCTCCAAACACGGCGAGTTGAGTTGATGCCAAAGAGCTAGATTTTGGTCTCATCTGACCACAACACTTTCACCCAGTTCTCCTCTGAATCATTCAGATGTTCATAGGCAAACTTCAGACGGCCCTGTATATGTGCTTTCTTGAGCAGGGGGACCTTGCGGGTGCAGCAGGATTTCAGTCCTTCACGGCGTAGTGTGTTACCAATTGTTTTCTTGGTGACTATGGCCCCAGCTGCCTTGAGATCATTGACAAGATCCTCCCGTGTAGTTCTGGGCTGATTCCTCACCGTTCTCATGATCATTGCAACTCCACGAGGTGAGATCTTGCATGCAGCCCCAGGCCGAGGGAGATTGACAGTTGTTTTGTGTTTCTTCCATTTGCGAATAATCGCACCAACTGTTGTCACCTTCTCACCAAGCTGCTTGGCGATGGTTTTGTAGCGCATTCCAGCCTTGTGTAGGTCTACAATCTTGTCCCTGACATCCTTGGAGAGCACTTTGGTCTTGGCCATGGTGGAGAGTTTGGAATCTGATTGATTGATTGCTTCTGTGGACAGGTGTCTTTTATACAGGTAACAAGCTGAGATTAGGAGCACTCCCTTTAAGAGTGTGCTCCAAATCTCAGCTCGTTACCTGTATAAAAGACACCTGGGAGCCAGAAATCTTTCTGATTGAGAGGGGGTCAAATACTTATTTCCCTCATTAAAATGCAAATCAATTTTATAACATTTTTGACATGCGTTTTTTTTCTGGATTTTTTTTGTTGTTATTCTGTCTCTCACAGTTCAAATAAACCTACCATTAAAATTATAGACTGATCATTTCTTTGTCAGTGGGCAAACGTACAAAATCAGCAGGGGATCAAATACTTTTTTCCCTCACTGTATATATATATATTTTTTTTTTCTTCTCATACTGGTCCCCCGTGGGAATCAAACCCACAACCCTGGTGTTGCAAGCGCCATGCTCTACCAACTGAGCTACACGGGACTGCCACAGATGGCACAGCTATGAATGTATTAGGCAGAATTCCTCTGAGGAAACGGGAACTAATTAATTTGCAGTCAATGTTTTTTCCTGTTGAAACAACAGATGATTTTCTCTGTCAAAAGATCTTTGCTCACCCAAGACATTACAACACCAACACTGTAATAAATATGTAATAAAGCTTGCAGACCACCTGAGAGCAGTGTTCATTTTGGCACTCTTTTTTAGATTTTGTCTAGTCTTAGTCATTTTGACTAAAGTATAATGAAGTCACATTTGTCATTTGAATAATGATTGTCTAGTTATTGTCAAAAGGACATAAACAGTGGGCCATTTTAGTCAACTAAATACCCTTTCTTTTTAGTCATATTTTAGTCACATCACATTTTTATTTACTCATAACCCTATAGTAAACATAAGTCACTGACTTTCATGTGCACAAACATACATAGCTTTGTCCTATCAACATATTTTTCAGCATAACATCCTATCGCATGATATTCTTTCCCACAGCCAAATTGGCACCAGAACACATTACTCTGTAGCAGATTAAAAATCACACCCCTTGACAGGGCTCCAGACTAACATTTTCCCCAGTGCCACCAACCTTTTCAGTGGCACCAGCCCATGATTTGGTCGCACCATTTGTTTTCTGCGGCGTCACGCGATATACCTTTTTTTAATCATTCAACTTATAAAGTAATTCGCAGTGCTTTAGACTGTGTAATAGACTACTGAGATGGATGGGCTAGTCAAGAAATTAGTTGTTTCATCTAACATGTCCAAGCAGGAATGCATGATTCAAGATATTTTGATTTGCAACCTAATCCAGGAATTGTCATGAATTGTGGGTTGACAATAGGGTATGGTTGTTAAATTTTACTGTTAAAATAGGGCTCCAGAATGTTTTATTTATTTTTGTTCAATAGAGATGAATTTGCCTACATCTTTATGTGCACTAATAAGATAGGCTCATTTATTTTGGGGCTTATTCACCACATGAGGAAGTGAAAACTCTTAACACAGCTAGATCGCTTTCACTAAATATAAAACCCACTGCTAGAACTCATGTACTAATCTAACAGTAAATGTAATGGTCGATGCGCAATTGGGCATTTTGGCGCTTCATATCTTAAAGGCATATCAAATATCTCGGTTGTAAAATAGTTGTTATTGAGCTCAATATTAAGACTTGACAAATAGAAAGTATACCCACAGAAAGCTGAGAACAGTAGTTGCTTCCAAAGCTATGTATTTCCCACAATTGGATTTTGAAATGTTATACAATCAGAAGCCTTTTCTCTCTGCTGGAGAGCACATCAAGTGGCTCGCTCATCACAGCAGCAGGCCCCAGCGGAACAGGCCCCAGTGAATGGGGCAGACACTTTCATTACAGGAATCATGAGGATAATGCACTTTACTGTTTGACCAAATCATGGTTTTAGCCGCCCAAAAAAATAGAATGTTTTGAAACTTTTGAGTGTGGTGACCATGTAATGAATAAACTCCCATGGAAATGTTGCATCCGGTCTTGTTTGAATCTACACCATAAGTAAAGTGGCTCCAAACATCACCCCTTTTTCTACTGGGAGCTTTTACCACTTGGAGAGTAGCCCATGGCTTATTTACATCAATGATTTGTTTCCGCCAGATGGCAAATATCACTGAAAAGATCTCAGTCATTCCAAAAACTCTTGTCCAGTCCACATAGTAGTCAGAATTAGTCACAGAGATCATTTAGTCTCATCTCGCTTTCGACAACCCAAATGAAACAATTTATTTACTTTTTTCTCGGTCTATTTAGTAAGTTATCGTCTCGTCAATTGCCACTAAAGAATAGGTGTTTGACGAATATGTTCATCTCGATTTTAGTTGACGAATTTAACACTGCCCCTGAGAGGGACAAGTACTGGATTGAGCAGAGTAGCGTAGTGGTGCCTGGCGTCAGAGGCTTGGACACACCAGAACTCAACAGATATTGCAAACAAGGATCTTTATTAGACACAAATTCATAGGACAGCATGGAGTACATGAGATAGGCTCCCTACTAAGTCTATGCAACTCAACCTGAACATGAATAGGCCTATAAGAATAAACAAACTGTGGTATAAGGCACACATAGGCTATGAGCATAATTACACCCTAGAAGGTAACACACTGCACACAATAGTGAGATCATGCGGATACACCGCAAACTGAACATCAAAGGTTCTACTAACATGTGACTGCAATGCAAATCGGCGCTTAGCCCAATAAATAGCAATTGTTCTACAAATGTGCAAATTCCCTGCAAACAGGAACTAAATACACATGGTCAAAAGACCCACGGGTGATAAAGTAATATAGAACCCAGACCACTTTAAGCTACACAGTCTGCAATCACCGTTCTGCCCGCCCCTCATAACCCACACTGTATTTAAAAGGCTAGGGACCAAATGGGACACAGACATTACATTGAACATTTAAATGTCGCTGATGAGAACCCTCCATGGGGTCTGAGCATGTGCACCCTTGTTGAGCCAGCCAGCATGGCAAGCTGAAGACCGGCAGTGGATACGTATCCATGGTGCACTGAATTATCTACAATGGACTAAACAGGATCAACAGCTAGGCTACACTCAGATTCAGGTTAATCACTGTGAATCCAGAAAACCACGATAGGGTAGTGTCACGAATGCTGTAGGTGGGTGTAGTGGTGGAATCAAACGCAGGACACCGAAGTATAGTCCAAAAGACTTTAGTAAATTTCCAACAAGGAAAAATACGAACTGACTTGCCCGAAGGCGAAATTACGCACAAAGGCGAACAAAACAAAAGGCGCACTCAACAGGTGCGATAAACGCTCCAACGCAGTGGAGGGAAGCTCAACCGAGCGAAATAGCAAAATACAAGCCCTACACACGACAGACCTAAATCAATAACACACAACACTAGACAAACACAACGAGAAACTTATAGGACACTAATTACGCTAAACGAGAAACAGGTGTCACAACAAACAGACAAAAGCAAACGAACATGAAACATACAACGGTGGCAGCTAGTATTCCGGAGACAACGAACGCCGAAGCCTGCCCGAACAAGGAAGAGAGGCAGCCTCGGCCGAAACCGTGACAGTACCCCCTTGACGCGCGGCTCCAGACGTGCGCCGACTCCGGCCTCGGGGGACGACCCGGAGGACGCGGAGCAGGGTGCGTCGGGTGCCCACGATGGAATTCCGTCAGGAGAGACGGGTCCAAAATGTCTCTCCTCGGCACCCAGCACCGCTCCTCCGGACCGTACCCCTCCCACTCCACTAGATATTGGAGACCCCCCATCCGACGTCTCGAATCCAAGATGGACCTCACGGAGTACGCCGGTGCCCCCTCGATGTCCAATGGGGGCGGAGGAGTCTCCTGATCTCACTTTCTTGGAGTGGGCCAGCTACCACCGGCCTGAGAAGGGACACATGGAACGAGGGGTTAATACTTTTATATTCAACAGGTAGTTGTAATTTGTAACACACCTCGTTCAACCTTCCCAGGACTTTAAATGGCCCTACAAACCGCCGACCCAGTTTCCGACAGGGCAGGCGGAGGGGCAGGTTTCTGGTAGAGAGCCAGACTCGATCACCAGGTGCGTACACCGGTCCCTCACTGCGGTGGAGATCGGCGCTCGCCTTATGACGTCGGAGGGCCCGCTGCAGGTGGACGTGTGCAGCGTTCCATGTCTCCTCCGAGCGCCGCGCCCACTCATCCACCGCAGGAGCCTCGATCTGGCTCTGCTGCCAAGGTGCCAGAACCGGCTGGTAACCTAACACACATTGGAAAGGGGTTAGGTTAGTGGAGGAATGTCGTAGGGAATTCTGGGCCATTTCGGCCCAGGGAACGTACCTTGCCCACTCCTCCGGCCGGTCCTGGCAGTATGTTCTAAGAAACCTACCCACATCCTGGTACACACGTTCCACCTGCCCATTACTCTCTGGGTGGTAACCCGAGGTGAGGCTCACCGAGACCCCCAACCGCTCCATAAAAGCTCTCCAGACTCTGGAGGTAAATTGGGGACCTCGATCAGACACAATATCCTCGGGTACCCCGTAGTGCCGGAACACATGGGTGAATAGGGCTTCGGCAGTTTGCAGGGCGGTAGGAAGGCCCGGCATGGGGAGCAAACGACAGGCCTTAGAAAACCGGTCCACAACGACCAGTATAGTGGTATTCCCCTGTGAAGGAGGAAGGTCAGTAAGGAAATCCACCGAGAGGTGGGACCATGGTCGTTGTGGAACGGGCAGGGGTAGTAACTTACCCCTAGGCAGATGTCTAGGCGCCTTACACTGGGCGCACACCGAGCAGGAGGAAACATAAACCCTCACATCCCTTGCCAACGTGGGCCACCAGTACTTGGCACTAAGACAGTGCACTGTCCGGCCGATACCCGGGGTGTCCAGAGGAGGGTGACGTGTGAGCCCAATAGATCAATCGATCCCGAACCTCGAGCGGAACGTACTTCCGACCCTCCGGGCATTGTGGTGGACTAGGGTCGGTGCGTAACGCCCGCTCGAGCTCAGCATCGACCTCCCACACTACCGGTGCCACCAGACACGACTCCGGCAGTATGGGAGTGGGCTCCACGGACCTCTCCTCCGTGTCATACCGCCGAGACAGCGCATCTGCCTTACCGTTCTGTGACCCAGGGATGTACGTGATCTTAAATGTAAACCGGGTCAAAAACATATTCCATCTTGCCTGCCGAGGGTTTAGCCTCCTCGCTGCCCGGATGTACTCCAGGTTACGGTGGTCCGTCAAAATGAGGAAAGGGTGTTGAGCCCCCTCAAGCCAGTGCCTCCACACCTTTAGGGCCTGTACCACGGCTAACAGCTCCCTGTCCCCTACGTCATAGTTTCGCTCCCGCCGGACTGAGCTTCTTGGAATAAAAGGCACAGGGGCGGAGTTTAGGTGGCGCGCCTGACCGTTGTGAAAGCACGGCTCCTATACCGGCCTCAGACGCGTCCACCTCTACCTGAAATGGTAAAGAGGGATCCGGATGCGCCAGCACCGGAGCCGAGGTAAACAGGTCCTTCAGCCTCCCAAACGCCCTGTCCGCCTCGGCAGACCACTGCAGACGCACCGGACCCCCCTTCAAAAGAGACGTGATGGGAGCTGCCACCTGTCCAAAACCCCGGATAAACCTCCGGTAGTAATTCGCAAACCCCAAAAACTGCTGCACCTCCTTCACAGTGGTTGGTGTTTGCCAATTACGCACGGCTGACACCCGGTCTACCTCCATCTTCACCCCCTGACGCAGACAACTGATACCCCAAAAAGGAAACCGACTCCTGGAAAAACAGACACTTCTCTGCCTTAACATACAGGTCGTGCTCCACCAGCCTCCGCAACACTCTGCGCACCAGGGCCACATGCTCGACACGGGTAGGCGAGTACACGAGAATGTCATCTATGTACACAACGACCCCCTGCCCCTGCATGTCCCTGAAGATCTCATCCACGAATGATTGGAAAACTGACGGAGCGTTCATCAACCCGTATGGCATGACAAGATACTCGTAATGGCCCGAGGTGGTACTAAAGGCTGTCTTCCATTCATCGCCCTCCCTGATGCGCACCAAGTTGTACGCGCTCCTGAGATCTAATTTAGTGAAGAAACGCGCCCCATGCAAGGACTCAGTCATGGTCGCAATCAGCGGGAGTGGATAACTGTACTTCACCGTGATCTGATTGAGACCACGGTAATCGATGCACGGGCGTAAACCACCATCCTTCTTCTTCACAAAAAAGAAACTCGAGGACGCAGGGGAAGTGGAAGGCCGTATGTATCCTTGTCTCAGAGATTCGTCTATGTAAGTCTCCATAGCTTTCTTCTCCTCCTGAGACAGAGGATACACATGGCTCCGTGGGAGCGCAGCTCCTGCCTGGAGGTCTATCGCACAATCTCCCTGCCTATGGGGTGGCAACCGTCGCCCTCGACTTACTAAACGCGATAGCCAAATCCCCATACTCAGGGGGAACGTGCAATGCGGGCACCTGGTTTGGACTCTCCACCGAGGTAGCCCCTACGGAAACGCCCAAACATCGACCCACACACTGGGCAGACCACTCCATCAGAGCCCTCTCCTGCCACGAAATAGATGGGTTATGGGTACTCAACCAGGGCATGCCCAGCACCACCGGATACGCAGGCGAGTCAATCAGAAATAGCTGAATCATCTCCTGATGACCCCCCTGCGCACACATCCTAAGTGGCGCAGTGACTTCCCTGATCAAGCCCGCACCCAACGGACGGCTATCTAAGGCATGAACGGGGAAAGGGACATCAACAGGAAGAAGGGGGAATCCCTAAGGCTAAACAAAACTTCTTATCAACAAAATTCCCAGCCGCGCCTGAATCTACCAGCGCCTTATGCTGGGAATGAGGTGCTACCTGTGGAAAACTCACAGGTATACAGAAATGTGCAACAGAGAGCTCTGGGTGAGTGGGGCGCCTACTCACCTGGAAGGAATCCCCAGTGCGGGACCTGTCGTCCTCTCCCCTAGGAGGCCATCCCCAGCACCTAGCCGCGGTGTGTCCTCCCCGACCACAGTTGGTGCAGGAGATGGACCCCCTAGTAAGCCGACCCCTCCTCTCTCTAGCGCCAGCGCCCCCGAGCTCCATGGGACACGGCTCGGAGGCGCTGGAGGGTGAAATGGACGGACCCCCCTCGGGACGTCCGCGGGTAGCTAGCAGGTTATCCAGCCTGATGGACATGTCGACCAATTGGTCGAACGAGAGGCTGGTGTCCCTACAGGCCAGCTCCCGACGGACGTCCTCTCGTAGACTACATCTGTAGTGATCGACGAGAGCCCGCTCATTCCACCCTGCATCTGCCGCTAGAGTACGGAATTCGAGGGCGAACTCCTGGGCACTCCTCCTCCCCTGCCGGAGGAAGACCAGACGCTCCCCCGCCGCTTTCCCCTCCGGGGGATGGTCAAACACCGCCCTGAAGCGGCGGGAGAACTCGTCGTATGTGATGGTGTCCGCGTCGATCCTCCTCCACTCCGCGTTGGCCCATTCCAACGCCTTCCCGGAAAGGCAGGAGATCAGGGCGGACACGCTCTCATGTCCCGAGGGCGCCGGGTGCACGGTGGCCAGGTACAGCTCCACCTGGAGAAGGAATCCCTGACACCCGGCCGCGGTCCCATCGTAGGCCCTCGGGAGCGAGAGTCGGACTCCTCGGGGTTCCCGTGCGGGAATGGGCTGACTGGCCGATGGTGCTGGCAGGGAGGATGGCGGTGGAGGCGTCCCCCAGCCTCGGATGGTGGTGATCACCTCCTGCAGTGCGGTCCCCATCTGCAGGATCTGGTCACTTTGTTCCCGGACCTTGTCCTCCAGCGTCGCCTGGGCTGCTGCGGCTCCTGCTGATTCCATTCTTCAAGGTGTGTTATTCTGTCACGAATGCTGTAGGTGGGTGTAGTGGTGGAATCAAACGCAGGACACCGAAGTATAGTCCAAAAGACTTTAGTAAATTTCCAACAAGGAAAAATACGAACTGACTTGCCCGAAGGCGAAATTACGCACAAAGGCGAACAAAACAAAAGGCGCACTCAACAGGTGCGATAAACGCTCCAACGCAGTGGAGGGAAGCTCAACCGAGCGAAATAGCAAAATACAAGCCCTACACACGACAGACCTAAATCAATAACACACAACACTAGACAAACACAACAAGAAACTTATAGGACACTAATTACGCTAAACGAGAAACAGGTGTCACAACAAACAGACAAAAGCAAACGAACATGAAACATACAACGGTGGCAGCTAGTATTCCGGAGACAACGAACGCCGAAGCCTGCCCGAAAAAGGAAGAGAGGCAGCCTCGGCCGAAACCGTGACAGGTAGACAAATGCCGTAATCTATGCTCGGGTTTAACCTGATTGATTACATTGAATAGAAGAGTGCGCTACAACTCACAGCGGCTTACAAACGCAGGGGAGAGGGCTATCACTCCTAGAAACCCCACTATCTTACCTGGTTCCACAAATTCCCCCCTAAATACCTGGCTTCGTCGGCAGCCGGCCTACACAGCAGCGAATGACAACCTCCCACCATTAGTGAGTGCAAAACGGTTACTTGCAAGGGCTATGAAGCCCCATGTCTATCAGAGAACCAGCACCCCCACAACCCCTTGCCTGTTCTCTCAGCTCTGACTTATAAAGAGATTTCCAGAGTCTTGTGCAGACTTGTGCAGAGTTGTGCGAACAATTAGTTAATGATTCGGTGACATTGTTACTTGCAAGCTGTAATCACAGTTTCTTCACATTAATATAGCTAAATACTGTGGTGTAGTGTTCATAATCTCCCTCCCCTCCCCTCCCTACTTTCCATTGCTTTCCTGTTCTTCTTTTTTTCTCTTTCTCCTCTTTCCATTCCTCTACCCTCTCATTACCCTCTCCCCTGTCTCCCTTATTCTCACCTAATAAATCTCTGTCACTCCTTTATCCTCCTACCCTACTCTGTCCTGAATTCCCACCTTCACACTCATCCATTCCTCTGCGCTCTCCCTCTACCCCGCTCTCCAGAACATGTCCTTGGAGCAGACCCAGTCCCAGTCCAACATGGGTGTGGCCGGGTACCATGCTCAGATCTCCAGCTTGGCATCGGCCATCGAGGTGGCCAAAACTGACCTCCACAAGCAGATCCTGGCCTACCAGGAGCTTCTGGACGTTAAGCTGGCTCTGGACGTGGAGCTCTCAACCTACAGAAACCTGCTGGAAGGAGACGACCTCAGTAAGTATACCATACAACATACCGTATTAATGCTGGGCTATCGGTGCAATCCAAGACCGTGTCAGCCAGCTCAGCTAAAGGCTATACACGACTGTGGTGTAGGCATGTGTACTGATGTAGTCAAATATAAGATAATGTAATTTTAAAGGACGGTAAGGAAGCTGTTTACGCTCATATTTTCACGCTTTCTCTCCAGATTACTAGAGAAATCTGGCTTTACAGCATCTTCCTACAGTTTCTCAGGTGAGAGACATTTTAAACAAGGAGATTTAGTGGAGGTGAATAGTGTCCAAAAATACCATGCGGGAAAATACAACAGAAAATGGCAGAACACTCAGTGAGTGGTAGATTTTTAGTAGCACAAAAAAAGAAATAGTACCCAAATGGATAGCACAACAGTAATACAATATATACCATTTTCAAAAATATATATATATACACACAAAGGGAATTACCCATCTTAGATACACTCAGGATGGGCCCTTCCTAGTGCTCTCAAATCGTATATCAACCTTTTCAATTGATGTGGACCCCCTCGACTGACTAATTGATTTATCAAGAAATGTTAACTAATCCATTGTGGAGAAGGCCCAGTCAGACCACCTGATGGTTAATCAGTAGGGCCGGGTGTTTTTCCGGACCACATGAGCTGACCTGTTTTCACAAGTTGGCCTTAGGGGGCAGGAGTCCTGGGGAGTGTAGGGTAGACATAGCCCTCACTCACCTTCACATTTCCAACCTGCAGGCTGGGACTCCCCCTTACCTTCTGCCCAGGCTAGATACAAAGGCAAGTTTACACATGTAGAGGGAGTGTCAGGGTAGGAGAATGGTTGCCTCGCTGATTTGGCAAACTGTCTGGACTTTCTAGTCATATGTTCTCTGAACTATTTGATAGCTATTTTGTCTTTTAACAAATATGTCTGTCTGGCTTATATGATCATTGTTATGAACCCTGTGGCTTTAAAAGTCTAGGGTGGATGGAAAAGAGACCCGTAACATAACTCATACGAATTAGAATATTGCCATGGAACAGTGAGAACAAAAATACGCCGACAACCAAAAAGCTACCGTCAAACACAAAAATGTTTATTATAAACACACGGTAAAGGTTTGGGGAAAAGGGGCTGAGCAGGACCCAAGGAATGAAACAATAATGTAAAAAAATAAAAAATAAACTGATCTTGCCTGCCTCAAGAACCGCTAAGCTTACTACTAACTACACAAAAATACAGTGGGTGGTCCACTCAGGTCTAACTAGTGTTTTTAAACAAAGTTTTCCTACGGGTAGTGTATGCCCAAGGGCGACTTGCTAAAAATCCAATTTTCCCAGGAACAAACAAACAACATAGTTACCATATGGAGTAAACAGCAAATGAGTGAGTACACAAAAAACAAGACACCACAATATCCATACTCCCAAACAAAAAGAGTCTCTGTCAGAAAACACAACTGACTGGCTTTTAAAGCAAGAGGATGTGTGATGTGATTAGGTATGAAAAACAGAAACAGGTGGTGCAATCAGGGGAAGTGGCCACTGCTTGGTCCACCTCAGCAATCAGCAGATGAACTGATGACTGACAGGTGAGACATACCAATGACCTCCAATCAGGAACACAAGGGACACCTGTGATTAGGACAGAAGGAGAGGAAAAACACATACAGGATACCTGGATCCGTAACAATCATGTACTCTTAACTTCAACCTGGTACAGCCAGAGGAGGATAGGCCTCCCCTCTGAGTCTGGTTCCTCTCAAGGTTTCTTCCTTTTAGGGAGTTTTTCCTTGCCACTGTGATTATGCTTGCTCTTTTGGGGTCTAGACAGGGTTACTGTAAAGCACTTTGTGTCAAATGCTGATGCAAAAAGCTTTCTAAAATAACATTTGTTGATTTCACGTACAGTGGGGGAAAAAAGTATTTAGTCAACCACCAATTGTACAAGTTCTCCCACTTAAAAAGATGAGAGAGGCCTGTAATTTTCATCATAGGTACACGTCAACTATGACAGACAAAATGAGAAAAAGAAATCCAGAAAATCACATTGTAGGATTTTTAATGAATTTATTTGCAAATTATGGTGGAAAATAAGTATTTGGTCAATAACATAAGTTTCTCAATACTTTGTTATATAACCTTTGTTGGCAATGACACAGGTCAAACGTTTTCTGTAAGTCTTCACAAGGTTTTCACACACTGTTGCTGGTATTTTGGCCCATTCCTCCATGCAGATCTCCTCTAGAGCAGTGATGTTTTGGGGCTGTCGCTGGGCAACACGGACTTTCAACTCCCTCCAAAGATTTTCTATGGGGTTGAGATCTGGAGACTGGCTAGGCCACTCCAGGACCTTGAAATGCTTCTTACGAAGCCACTCCTTCGTTGCCCGGGTGGTGTGTTTGGGACGTTTCATCTTCAATGTCCTTGCTGATGGAAGGAGTGTCCTCCAAACACGACGAGTTGAGTTTTTACCAAAAAGTTATATTTTGGTTTCATCTGACCATATGACATTCTCCCAATCCTCTTCTGGATCATCCAATGCACTCTAGCAAACTTCAGACGGGCCTGGACATGTACTGGCTTAAGCAGGGGGAAACGTCTGGCACTGCAGGATTTGAGTCCCTGGCGGCGTAGTGTGTTACTGATGGTAGGCTTTGTTACTTTGGTCCCAGCTCTCTGCAGGTCATTCACTAGGTCCCCCCGTGTGGTTCTGGGATTTTTGCTCACCGTTCTTGTGATCATTTTGACCCCACGGGGTGAGATCTTGCGTGGAGCCCCAGATTGAGGGAGATTATCAGTGGTTTTGTATGTCTTCCATTTCCTAATAATTGCTCCCACAGTTGATTTCTTCAAATCAAGCTGCTTACCTATTGCAGATTCAGTCTTCCCAGCCTGGTGCAGGTCTACAATTTTGTTTCTGGTGTCCTTTGACAGCTCTTTGGTCTTGGCCATAGTGGAGTTAGGAGTGTGACTGTTTGAGGTTGTGGACAGGTGTCTTTTATACTGATAACAAGTTCAAACAGGTGCCATTAATACAGGTAACAAGTGGAGGACAGAGGAGCCTATTAAAGAAGAAGTTACAGGTCTGTGAGAGCCAGAAATCTTGCTTGTTTGTAGGTGACCAAATACTTATTTTCCACCATAATTTGCATATAAATTCATAAAAAATCCTACAATGTGATTTTCTGGATTTTTTTTCTCTCAATTTGTCTGTCATAGTTGACGTGTACCTATGATGAAAATTACAGGCCTCTCTCATCTTTTTAAGTGGGAGAACTTGCACAATTGGTGGCTGACTAAATACTTTTTTTCCCCACTGTATGTTTTGGGTGAAAAGAGGTTGTTGTCTGTGTATGCAGAACCGATGACATTGGTAACACATTTAGCAATGGGAAGTTGCTCAACATCGTTTTTGTGGTCACGACATCTCTTCAGTAAAAAGTTGTGAATATGGCTAAACAAATTATCTCCCTTGCTATCTCTTCTGTACTCTTTCTCTATCCCCACACCCAATTTTCCTTTCATATCTCTCTTTCTCTAGCAGGAGGTGGGAGTATTCAAGTTAAAGATATCATAACAGGTCAGTCATATCAATGTGTCATAACATGTTATGCAGTGCTGACCCCATTAAACATATATAAGCCTTCTGCATGTTATCATGTCAGGCTATTAGTCAATATAAAATAAAAGCATAGATATGCATGTATACAATGTGAAGTGAATACACATGCAGGTCAAAGACCTACCAGCTCTCACAGTCTCACATCAGAATTAGACGTTCATCCATGTTTCTCAAACGTCAAATTTCGAAGTTGTTCTAAACATCACATTTCAAAGTGTTTAAGGTTAAGTTTAGGCATTAACTCTGAATTGTTAATGTTAGGGTTGAGTTCAGGCATTAACTCCAAATTCTTAAGATTAGGCATTAACTCCAAATGGTTAAGGTAAGGCTTAAGGTTTGGGATAGGCTTAAAACAAAAACATAAAAAATTACTTTCTATCGCTGGATTGGAACTTGCAACCTTTGGAATCAGAGGCAGGTGCTTACACCCATCCGCCATCCCCGTCCACAATGCCCAAGCAAAACTGAAACCTAATTTAAGGTAACAGCTTTCACTGTTTCCACGTCATCTCCTGACGTCCTGAGACATGGATGGACATCGAATACTGACTTGTATCACGGGTGACCTGGCTGTCAAAGACATGCAATCTTGTGCTAAATCTACTTATTGAACCCTACTTATTAAGTAACTTCTTCCCCTTAGAACACACAGAACCCTCGCTGATTTAGGAACCCACAGCTGCAGATGAATCTGGATCCACCTGGACCGTTGGATGTTCAGATGCTTAAAGTGAGTCTTTTAACCCAACCCTCTAGCTTCTCTGTCAATCTATGCCCAATTTGTAGACTACCCAATAAACATTGCATCTTAGATCTGGCTCATTTATGTTTGCTTATGTGTTCATGCTGTTACATTATAAAGGTCTTGTAGATGTTATTATTATTTTCAATACATTTTAAAACTCATATCATTTCATGTGTGGATGTGTGGCTGAGTGTCAGTGCAGTCATCAATTTACTGTGTTTTGATTCGCAATTGGGGTTGCATAATTGTTGTGTTTGTGAGTAGAAAAATGATAGGGGAGGAGCATGTAAGAATGTTAGTGTGTGCTTGTCTCCGTCATCTCTATCCTGTTCCTCAAATATCGTTGCTTTTGTGGTCGGCCCTTGGCATGCAAGGCCCCAGAGAAAGTACACCGCACAATGTTCCAGACAGTACAGCCACTGGTAAACAGGTAGAGAAAGAACGTCACAACCAACACTAGCTGCAACTGCTGTGAAACTTTGTCACGCTATGCAGGACTGTCTGTTGCCATGACAACCCTGTTGAATGTGGGGTTTCCATTTACATTTGTCACGACAACCCTGTTGTGTGTGGGGTTTCCATTTATCTGAGGTTTAGTTATTTGTTTTTGCACTGATTCAAATCATGCATATTTATTTATGAAGTATACGTTGAGAACCTGTAGCTGTACTGGATGTTTTAGCAAACAATTTGCTAAGGGTGGTAGTAGTAGTGTATTGTAGGTAATTATTGGGTTTACAGAACATGATTTTCAGTATATACTTCCATTTGTATCAAGTTATAGTAATAAGGACACTGTTAAGTTTTAGTAGTGTTTCCAAAATTACAAACTTCAAAATATGTTTGAAAAGTACTGCAAGGAAGCATTAGGAAAGCTGAACTAAAAATTGAAAAAGTGAGGAATAAAACAAATTGGGCTTTGGCTTGTCAAATGTGGGCAGCTACTGTACTGTATGTCCTCAGTAGGATTAGAGCTGCCAATATAATTCTAAAGACACGTGTAGAGCCATTTGTCTGCAAGCACCACATTGCCCTACATGCAGCTAGGTGCTAACCACTACTTATTTTAGGCTACTAGCTTTGGCCACAGTTTTTCCTCTTGTTCTTCACTTTCTGTGTGCGACTGTGTGGGTACTAGGTTGCACAAAAAAAAGGTTGAAATAACATTTTTTAACATTGGTTTCTGAGGTGGTATGAAATACAAATAAAAAATTTGACCTAATTGGTCAGATAAATAACCTACTTCAACAACTACAGTGCCTTCAGAAAGTATTCATACCCCTTGACTTATAACACATTTTGTTGTGTTACGGCCTGAATAAATATATTAATTTCTCTCACTCATCTACACAGAATTCCACATAATGAAAAAGTGAAAACATGTTTGCAAATTGATAGAAAATGAAATTTCCAAGCAGATTTAAGTCAAAACTGTAACTTGGCCACTCAGGAACATTCAATATCTTCTTGGCAAGTAACTCCAGTGTAGATTTGGCCTTGTGTTTTAGGTTATTGTCCTGCTGAAAGGTGAATTAATCTCCCAGTGTCTGGTGTAAAGCAGACTGAACCAGGTTTTCCTTTAGGATTACAAGCATACCCATAACATGATGCAGCCACCACTATGCTTGAAAATATGGAGAGTGGTACTCAGTAATGTGTTGTATTGGATTTGCCCCAAACATAACACTTTGTTTTCAGGACAAAAAGTGAATTGCTTTGCCATATTTTTTGCAGTATTACTTTAGTGCCTTGTTGCAAACAGGATGCATGTTTTGGAAGATTTTTATTTCTGTACATGCTTCCTTCTTTTCACTCTGTCAATTACGTTAGTATTGTGGAGTAACTACAATGTTGTTCATCCATCCTCAGTTTTCTCCTATCACAGCCATTAAACTCTGTAACTGTTTTATAGGCACCATTGGCCTCATGGTGAAATCCCTGAGCGGTTTCCTTCCTCTCCAGCAACTGAGTTAGGAGGGATGCCTGTATCTTTGTAGTGACTGGGTGTATTGAAACACCATCCAAAGTATAATTAATGACTTCAAAGGGATATTCAATGTCTGCTTTTTTTTTTTTTTTTTATCTACCAATAGGTGCCCTTCTTTGCAAGGCATTGGAAAACCTCCCTGGTCTTTGTGGTTGAATCTGTGTTTGAAATTCACTGTTCGACTGAGGGAACTTGCAGATTATTTTACGTGTGTGGTCATGTTAAGCACAAATCATGTTAAACACTATTATTACACAGAGTGAGTCCATGCAAGTTATATGACTTGTTAAGCACATTTTTACTGCTGAACTTATTTAGGCTTGCCATAACAAAGGGGTTGAATACTTATTGACTCAAGACATTTCAGCTTTTTATTTTGTATTAATTTGTAAATATTGCTAAAAACATTATTCCACTTTGACACTATGGGATATTGTGTGTAGGCCAGTGACAAAAACTCTCAATTTAATCAATTATAAATTCAGGCATTTACATTTCCAAATGTGGAAAAAGTCAAGGGGTGTGAATACTTTCTGAAGGCACTCAGTTTAAGTAAAATCATCAACAAAGGCATACTGTATGATTGGTACACTCTGCTGCTATCTCTAACCACACCAGATGTGTGCCAAGTCCTCTGTGAACGTAAACAGATTTACCCACACTGTTCCACTTCCTCTTTTGTGCTCTATTATTCTCTGAATGTAAACAGATGCCTAACTATAGTTATGGTTCACTGATGGAAATGTCCACTGTCCGCTGAAGTCCACAAAGCATATTGCATGTTCCGCTGAAGTCCACAAAGCATATTGCATGTGACAAACAGTTACATGACCTACAGCATGGTCAAGCAAGTTAATGTTTCTGACATTTTCGGACGACTAAACAACTATTGATTTAGAACACCGGAGAGTTATCACAAGTCGCAAAGAAAACAGTAGCTGCCTCCAATATTCCAGAACCATTTCACCTTCAAACGCCAATGCCATCCTCCTCTATTTCGTGTTAATGAAATGGTCTATGACTCCTTCATAGAGTACACATTTTACTTTTTGTTGCTACAGTGAGGGAAAAAAGTATTTGATACCCTGCTGATTTTGTACGTTTGCCCACTGACAAAGAAATGATCAGTCTATAATTTTAATGGTAGGTTTATTTGAACTGTGAGAGACAGAATAACAACAACAAAATCCAGAAAAACGCATGTCAAAAATTATATAAATTGATTTGCATTTTAATGAGGGAAATAAGTATTTGACCCCCTCTCAATCAGAAAGATGTCTGGCTCCCAGGTGTCTTTTATACAGGTAACGAGCTGAGATTAGGAGCACACTCCTAATCTCAGTTTGTTACCTGTATAAAAGACACCTGTCCACAGAAGCAATCAATCAATCAGATTCCAAACTCTCCACCATGGCCAAGACCAAAGAGCTCTCCAAGGATGTCAGGGACAAGATTGTAGACCTACACAAGGCTGGAATGGGCTACAAGACCATCGCCAAGCAGCTTGGTGAGAAGGTGACAACAGTTGGTGCGATTATTCCCAAATGGAAGAAACACAAAATAACTGTCAATCTCCCTCGGTCTGGGGCTCCATGCAAGATCTCACCTCATGGAGTTGCAATGATCATGAGAACGGTGAGGAATCAGCCCAGAACTACACGGGAGGATCTTGTCAATGATCTCAAAGTAGCTGGAACCATAGTCACCAAGAAAACAATTGGTAACACACTACGCCGTGAAGGACTGAAATCCTGCAGCGCTCGCAAGGTCCCCCTGCTCAAGAAAGCACATATACAGGCCCGTCTGAAGTTTGCCAATGAACATCTGAATGATTCAGAGGAGAACTGGGTGAAAGTGTTGTGGTCAGATGAGACCAAAATCGAGCTCTTTGGCATCAACTCAACTCGCCGTGTTTGGAGGGGGAGGAATGCTGCCTATGACCCCAAGAACACCATCCCCACCGTCAAACATGGAGGTGGAAACATTATGCTTTGGGGGTGTTTTTCTGCTAAGGGGACAGGACAACTTCACCGCATCAAAGGGACGATGGACGGGGCCATGTACCGTCAAATCTTGGGTGAGAACCTCCTTCCCCCAGCCAGGGCATTGAAAATGGGTCGTGGATGGGTAGTCCAGCATGACAATGACCCAAAACACACGGCCAAGGCAACAAAGGAGTAGCTCAAGATGAAGCACATTAAGGTCCTGGAGTGGCCTAGCCAGTCTCCAGACCTTAATCCCATAGAAAATCTGTGGAGGGAGCTGAAAGTTTGAGTTGCCAAACGTCAGCCTCGAAACCTTAATGACTTGGAGAAGATCTGCAAAGAGGAGTGGGACAAAATCCCTCCTGAGATGTGTGCAAACCTGGTGGCCAACTACAAGAAACGTCTGACCTCTGTGATTGCCAACAAGGGTTTTGCCACCAAGTACTAAGTCATGTTTTGCAGAGGGGTCAAATACTTATTTCCCTCATTAAAATGCAAATCAATTTATAACATTTTTGACATGCGTTTTTCTGGATTTTGTTGTTGTTATTCTGTCTTTCACTGTTCAAATAAACCTACCATTAAAAGTATAGACGGATCATGTCTTTGTCAGTGGGCAAACTTACAAAATCAGCAGGGGATCAAATACTTTTTTCTCTCACTGTATAGGCTGTGGCTAAAATGCTGGCTAAAATGCTTACTCGTTAGCCTAACTTCCTTTAATGGGCAACAATGCACCAGGCCAATGCACCAGGTAGACTAGTTAACATTAGTCTACTACATCTAGCTACAGTAGCTTGCGAAAGTATTCACCCCCTTAGAATTTTTCCTATTTTGTTGCCTTACAACCTGGAATTAAAATGTAATTTTTTTAAGGATTTGTATCATTTGATTTACACAACATGCCTACCACTTTGAAGATGCAAAATATTTTTTATTGTGAAACAAACAATAAATAAGACAAAAAAACTGAGAACTTGAGCGTGCATAACTATTCACCCCCTCAAAGTCAATACTTTGTAGAACCACCTTTTGCAGCAATTACAGCTGCAAGTCTCTTGGGGTATGTCTCTATAATAATAATATTTTTATCTAGCCACTGGGATTTTTGCCCATTCTTCAAGGCAAAACTGCTCCAGCTCCTTCAAGTTGGATGGGTTCCGCTGGTGTACAGCAATCTTTAAGTCATACCACAGATTCTCAATTGGATTGAGGTCTGGGCTTTGACTAGGCCATTCCAAGACATTTAAACATTTCCCCTTAAACCACTCAAGTGTTGCTTTAGCAGTATGCATAGGGTCATTGTCCTGCTGGAAGGTGAACCAGTCTCAAATCTCTGGAAGACTGAAACAGGTTTCCCTCAAGAATTTCCCTGAATTTAGCGCCATCCATCATTCTTTCAATTCTGACCAGTTTCCCAGTCCCTGCCGATGGAAAAACATCCCCACAGCATGATGCTGCCTCCACCATGCTTCACTGTGGGGATGGTGTTCTCGGGGTGATGAGAGGTGTTGGGTTTGCGCCAGACATAGCGTTTTCCTTGATGGCCAAAAAGCTCAATTTTAGTCTCATCTGACCAGAGTACCTTCTTCCATATGTTTGGGGAGTCTCCCACATGCCTTTTGGTGAACACCAAACGTGATTGCTTATTTTTTCTTTAAGCAATGGCTTTTTTCTGGCCACTCTTCCGTAAAGCCCAGCTCTGTGGAGTGTATAGCTTAAAGTGGTCCTATGGACAGATACTCCAATCTCTGCTGTGGAGCTTTGCAGCTCTTTCAGGGTTATCTTTGGTCTCTTTGTTGCCTCTCTGATTAATGCCCTCCTTGCCTGGTCCGTGAGTTTTGGTGGGCGGCCCTCTCTTGGCAGGTTTGTTGTGGTGCCATATTCTTTCCATTTTTAAATAATGGATTTAATGGTGCTCCGTGGGATGTTCAAAGTTTCTGATATTTTTTTAATAACCCAACCCTGATCTGTACTTATCCACAACTTTGTCCCTGACCTGTTTGGAGAGCTCCTTGGTCTTCATGGTGCCGCTTGCTTGGTGGTGCCCCTTGTATAGTGGTGTTGCAGACTCTGGGACCTTTCAGAACAGGTGTATGTATACTGAGATCATGTGACAGATCATGTGACACTTAGATTGCACACAGGTGGACTTTATTTAACTAATTATGTGACTTCTGAAGGTAATTGGTTGCACCAGATCTTATTTAGGGGCTTCATAGCAAAGGGGATGAATACATATGCACGCACCACCTTTCCGTTATTTATTTTTTTGAATTTTAAAATTTCACTTCACCAATTTGGACTATTTTGTGTATGTCCATTACATGTAATGCAACAAAATAGGAAAAATGCCAATGGG